>NW_025939612.1:42023-159136 GCF_000764305.2 Hyalella azteca | reverse complement strand
TAAATTATACGTAAACTATTGAGTGTAGCAACCTGAGGACGTTTGTACGCAACAGAGAACATTTTAAAGTTGTCGTACGTGGCGCCAACCATCAGTGCAAGTCATTTGCGCTCACTAGAACGTATCTTTTTGGGAAGTAGGCTTGTGACAATATTGCTCCGGTTACTCATGTCAGGCGGTAGAAGATTAATAGAGAACGGGAGGAGGTTGACATGTGGCAACGAGGATCACAGGCGGGTTACAAGACGAGGACTAAGTTAACGAGAGATCAGTTTCGCATTGACTGGGTAAACCTATGTTTATTTGTCATGAGTTGCCGTTTGACGGTTATGAAAAAAATCAGATTTAATATAAAAATTTGAAGATGCATATCGCAGAACAATTTGTATTAAAATTCTAGTAGTTAAAAAGATTTTGATCAATCTAGAAATTATGTAATTAGATTTTATCGTACTATGAGAACCTACTTTCGCAACCACCTCAATCAGCTGAACGCCTCCATGCTGATCAGGGCGACGCAACCGCGTGTCTGGAAGCGATTTCAAAGTTTTTACGCCCAACTTCAGTTGAGTCTTGATCTTGAAATAATCTAAAATTTCTAATCTAAAACCTTATCTAAACAACGCTTACTAGTTTTAATCCGCTTAAAACTGTTATTTGATCGATTATTAACGGATCGATTATCGATCGATTATCACCATTTTGTCACTTTAGTTTTATCTCTTCCATGCAAATTTAGTTTTCAACTTGACGGAAAATAAATAAATAATAATATTTGTTAGGAATTTTATTAGACCATCTCTATCTCGTCTTCTCCTAAACTTAACTTAGTCTTAAACTTAACGGGGAATAAATAAATAATAATAATATTTGTTATGGAATTTATTAAACATCACTCTCCCCTCCCCTCTTCTTCTCGTCACCATGTCCTCCTTCTCCCTCTCCTCCCTCAGCCCCCCAGGTTCTCAGACAGGCAGTCGTGGCTTCTGAAGCTCTTCAGGCTCATCAGGGAGTGGATGCTGCTGCTGACGCTGGGTGCTGCTCATACATACGAGTATATATCATGCATGGATTACTGAACGAATATACTCATTATGTTACGATGTAGCTCATGTTTGTTTAGCTGCAAATTGCATGGATTATACGGTACTACGACAATTTATATCACTTGACGCACTACGCCTTAGTTTAATGTGTCAGTATCACTTGACGCACTACGCCTTAGTTTAATGAGTCAGTATCACTTGACTCACTACGCCTCAGTTTAATGCGTCAGTATCACTTGACGCACTACGCCTTAGTTTAATGCATCAGTATCACTTGACGCACTACGCCTTAGTTTAATGCATCAGTATCACTTGACGCATTACGACTTAGTTTAATGCGTCAGTATCACTTGACTCACCACGCCTCAGTTTAATGCGTCAGTATCACTTGACGCACTACGACTTAGTTTAATGCGTCAGTATCAGTTGACGCACTACGACTTAGTTTAATGCGTCAGTATCACTTGACGCACTACGCCTCAGTTTAATGCGTCAGTATCAGTTGACGCACTACGACTTAGTTTAATGCGTCAGTATCAGTTGACGCACTACGACTTAGTTTAATGCGTCAGTATCACTTGACGCACTACGCCTCAGTTTAATGCGTCAGTATCAGTTGACGCACTACGACTTAGTTTAATGCGTCAGTATCAGTTGACGCACTACGACTTAGTTTAATGCGTCAGTATCACTTGACGCACTACGCCTCAGTTTAATGCGTCAGTATCAGTTGACGCACTACGACTTAGTTTAATGCGTCAGTATCAGTTGACGCACTACGACTTAGTTTAATGCGTCAGTATCACTTGACGCACTACGCCTCAGTTTAATGCGTCAGTATCAGTTGACGCACTACGACTTAGTTTAATGCGTCAGTATCAGTTGACGCACTACGACTTAGTTTAATGCGTCAGTATCACTTGACGCACTACGCCTCAGTTTAATGCGTCAGTATCAGTTGACGCACTACGACTTAGTTTAATGCGTCAGTATCAGTTGACGCACTACGACTTAGTTTAATGCGTCAGTATCACTTGACGCACTACGCCTCAGTTTAATGCGTCAGTATCAGTTGACGCACTACGACTTAGTTTAATGCGTCAGTATCAGTTGACGCACTACGACTTAGTTTAATGCGTCAGTATCACTTGACGCACTACGCCTCAGTTTAATGCGTCAGTATCAGTTGACGCACTACGACTTAGTTTAATGCGTCAGTATCAGTTGACGCACTACGACTTAGTTTAATGCGTCAGTATCACTTGACGCACTACGCCTCAGTTTAATGCGTCAGTATCAGTTGACGCACTACGACTTAGTTTAATGCGTCAGTATCAGTTGACGCACTACGACTTAGTTTAATGCGTCAGTATCACTTGACGCACTACGCCTCAGTTTAATGCGTCAGTATCAGTTGACGCACTACGACTTAGTTTAATGCGTCAGTATCAGTTGACGCACTACGACTTAGTTTAATGCGTCAGTATCACTTGACGCACTACGCCTCAGTTTAATGCGTCAGTATCAGTTGACGCACTACGACTTAGTTTAATGCGTCAGTATCAGTTGACGCACTACGACTTAGTTTAATGCGTCAGTATCACTTGACGCACTACGCCTCAGTTTAATGCGTCAGTATCAGTTGACGCACTACGACTTAGTTTAATGCGTCAGTATCAGTTGACGCACTACGACTTAGTTTAATGCGTCAGTATCACTTGACGCACTACGCCTCAGTTTAATGCGTCAGTATCAGTTGACGCACTACGACTTAGTTTAATGCGTCAGTATCAGTTGACGCACTACGACTTAGTTTAATGCGTCAGTATCACTTGACGCACTACGCCTCAGTTTAATGCGTCAGTATCAGTTGACGCACTACGACTTAGTTTAATGCGTCAGTATCAGTTGACGCACTACGACTTAGTTTAATGCGTCAGTATCACTTGACGCACTACGCCTCAGTTTAATGCGTCAGTATCAGTTGACGCACTACGACTTAGTTTAATGCGTCAGTATCAGTTGACGCACTACGACTTAGTTTAATGCGTCAGTATCACTTGACGCACTACGCCTCAGTTTAATGCGTCAGTATCAGTTGACGCACTACGACTTAGTTTAATGCGTCAGTATCAGTTGACGCACTACGACTTAGTTTAATGCGTCAGTATCACTTGACGCACTACGCCTCAGTTTAATGCGTCAGTATCAGTTGACGCACTACGACTTAGTTTAATGCGTCAGTATCAGTTGACGCACTACGACTTAGTTTAATGCGTCAGTATCACTTGACGCACTACGCCTCAGTTTAATNCTGTCTCTTATACACATCTAGATGTGTATAAGAGACAGGCCCCGCACCGGACTGTCGCATCACCTTACCCACTTCGCAGGCGTAAGCCCAGCCCTGACGCTCACCAGCATCTTCTTCCTCCACACTTACCCCCTTCTCTCCACCTTTCCGCGAAAGGGTTAGGTTAGGTTAGAATTCTTCCGCAAGCTGGTACCGAAAGGAGGGGGAGCAGGGGGTAAGCGTGGAGGTTTAGCCTCCAGAAGAACGGACAGGCTGGAGAGGTAACAGTGTACTGATAGCACTGTGGCGCATGGCGCTCATTATCGAAAGTGGGGAAGGGGCTAGGCTGCATGGAATAGAAATATTTTGGGGTTTAGCTTGTGGGTTACGACCATTGTTTTGGCGGCTTGCAGCTCATTGGCTCGCTGGTTTACATCCATGAAGGGATTTAGTCCCTGTGGCTTTCAGCAAGTAATCAGGTTGGCTAATTTGCTCTGCAGCATGCTTGCGCACGGAGTTAAGTATGAAAATTATTCTGGTATTGGCAATGCTGGGTTATTTCAGTCGTCCCGTCCCAACAGTGGGGCACGTACCCATCTCGACGAGGTGCTGCATAGTGGGGAAGCGCTTCTTGATCCTGGGGCTGATGAGGCTCAAAGTGATCGTGAAGGAGAGGTTCACGTAGCGCATGATCGTGCGCCGCATCACGCGCGCTGCTTCATCCTGCATTAGTCACACGTTATTATTATTCTACGAAGCATTCATCGTGGCGTCTGATTCAAACGAACTTCGAGTCTTTAGTGGGGGCTGAGGGGTCATTGTGAAGGGTTTTTGAATGTGGAGTGTTTCGTCTTTTTGGTGGTTGTTGTCGAGTGTTTGTCCATACTGGTGAAGGTGTCGTGGGGGATGATATTTATTAATGATTTGTGTATCTTCAGTCTGTCACGTTTTATGTAGTCAAAAACATTCGAAGAGTCGGCGTCCTTCACCGAGAGCTTCAGTCCGTAAACTTTCTGAATTTTTCGGCATTCCAAAGTTTAGGTGGGTCCATATAAGTTTCTACTATGTCTCTTGAGCTCCTAAATAGTTTGGTTGTTTGATGGGGATCGGCTCGTCGAGTCCGGGTCCTGTGACATACATGTATGATTCAATGTCGTGTTCGTCGACGTTTTTGCTTTTGCTAGGGCCACGATTTTCATTATGGGTGTAAAGGACTTTCTTATAGTCTAGTATTTTGGGAACTTTTCTTGGCTATTCCATTACGCGCCATCATGGCAGGATAAGAACGAACATTCCATGACGTACGGTTTCTAGAAAGAAAATGACAAATATACATAAGAAAAATATACAAGAAAAAAGGTACGCTATTTACATGAATTAATATATGACCTAAGATAAATCAACAATAATTAAACAGGGTAATCAATAATTCACGAAATCAAACAATAAATCTAACGAACCGAATTGCTTGGTTCCTCAAGTGCTGCAGGCATCCGTATATCTAAAACTAACAATGAATGCTGAGACGCTGGTGAAATCAACTGCATCGAATAGACTTATTTTATTGCTATAAATTTCAGAAAATAGAAAATAGCGGCTGCAATCGGTTATGATGTCATTTCTCCGGTTGTAGTCGTCTATTGGTTGTTGAGAAAGGTTGAGTGATGAGCGGCTAAGGTCGTCATCGTCGAGAGCGGCAGGAATCACAACCACACTAGTTGCCACGAGGGCCGTGCAGCGGGCATATGTACCCTACGCGTTCACTAACCTGGCCCCGTATGTTGATCACTAACAGTCACTAACCTGGCCCCGTATGTTGATCACTAACACTAACCTGGCCCCGTATGTTGATGGAAACAAAGACGGCGACTGTGCTGGGCCAGGGGATGGTGAGGTACTGTTGCCACCAGCGGGCCATGATGATGCTCACGTAGAAGCCCAACACGAACGCCATCGGGATGAGGTTGGTGTACTCATCGACATGCAGCGCCACGTCCTCGAAAGTCCTGTATATGTGAAATTCTTTTTTTACCACCAAACATCATTGTTTATATTTTTATCCTTCCATGTATTTATTCACTGGTTGTGAGATATGTTGCACCACATTCTTATTTATACTCCGCGGGGTGTCTACCTCCTCACCTCTTCTGTGGCTCAGTAAGTGCAAGTCTGTACACGAGAACCATGGCGGTGTAGCACAGGCAGTATATGATCAGCTCCTGCCACACCAACTTGTAGATGCTGCCCTTCCATCTGTTCGTAGGCAATCAATATCATTCTTAAAAAATAAAAATTGACCGATTATTATTATCAGTACAAATAAAACATGTATATACTTAACACGCCGGACTGTATTGTAGTTAAAAATGATTGAAATTCACTCACCTAAATAGGAGCTTCCAGAAGCAACCTAAAGGCTAATCCTCTGCTGGTTGCAACCGCGGCTGTGTATGTGACCGCCATGATGTGATGAAGTTCCGCAAGTATTGTTAATAAATATCATCAAGTTCATTTCGTTATATGTCACCCCAGAAGCACCCTGATGTAAGGAGCTCACAGGCATTGAGTTCCATTATATATTAGTTCGAACATTACGTTTTGATGGTATCACGGATACGTGTATAGTGTATACGGTTGCAGAAGCGGAGGTACAAATGTTGGTTGACTAAGCAAATAAATTCAATAAACGTTGGAATACACATTAGCTTTTACTCTCATTAGGTACAACTTGAGTGCTTACTTAAGAGTTAAGACTAACGCGAACACGTTCCCCGCATTCAGTTATAAAGCTAACAAAGCAAAGTGCATTGGCTTCATCTCAATCATCACCGCTGTTGTTCAAATCGATGTACAAATACATTTCCATTCATCAAATGCTGAGCGCCTGCTTACAGAAACTGCCACAATAAATCACTCCACAAAGACTAATTTATTCCCAGTAGTTATTTCTTGATCTACTAGCCGTCAAAACACTAAATTCATCGGTGAATCTTTTTTGCTTTTCTGTATTATAACAAACCTCGTCACGACGAACGTCGACCTGAAATCGTAAGCTAGCAGACACACCGACACCTATTCAGCGGTGTGCGCAGGGCGACTAGACTCTGGAGAGTGGAGACTGGAGCCTCCGACTCCGTAGGCTCCGTAGCAACGCTTCATGGAGGCGCCTAACTTTGCCATGCGACTTCGGTGATGCTAGCAACACACCGCACCACAGAAGTAAGGCGCTGGTGCAATGACCTGTCGAACTTAAAGAGTGGTTGTAAGCGTTATGATGGTCGTGTTAACATCGTCATGAAAGTAATGGTGGTCATTAATGTTACGATGGACGTAAGAATTATGAAGGTCGTAAGCGAAGCAACGATCTTATTAACTTGCGGCGACTATAGTCGCTAGTCACGCGTCGCGACCCCGCGTTAAATTAGTGGCGCGCTAAATCCGCCGAATATTACGAAGCTCGTAAGTGAGGAGTGGGTAAACTACAGCCAGCGTAGTATAGAGTAGTATAGGGTTCATTTGCAAGAGCTTCATACTTCTTACCAGTAGTTACTCTCATGTAGGTATTGCTGCCAAGCTCATGTCGATATTTGGGTCAGCATTCTTTAATTTAGTTTGGGATTTCCGAAAGTTTAAGAAATTTTCTCTTTGGCCTGGATTATTGACAAAGAATTCAATTTTCTTGAATATATTGGGGATTTATTCATGACGCTTGATAATATTTACATTTAAACGATTATTACGTATGATTTGCAGTTATGCCTTTTCAGATCGCGCATTAAAGAGGGTGCGATATTGATTCATTTAATCGAAAACAGGACGAGACTCCGCAAAATGAATGCATGAGTAATTGACTCATGCATACGTGACGCTTCGCGGACGCACGAGACGGCAATCACGGGCTCACGGCATCGCCGGGCAACTGCCCGCACGTCTGACTACACACTGCCCAGTGCCGACCTACTGCTGCACTGTCACGCTAATGATTCATTGCCCCACTGCATCTCTTCTTTCATCAATGGTTGTTCGAAGTTTATTCATCACTAATTCGCGTGTAGTAACTAATTCGTATTCATTATCCTTAAGCCTCCATTATAATTTATTCTTCATTTCCTCACCTGAACGTGCGAGGTGAATTCTTCGAATGCTGATTATTTTTGAAGTTCTATGCGTGAGCACTCGTGGCACGTTAGGAACAAGCAGAATAGTGACCAATATGATGATATATTCCAAACGGTGAAAGCGTTAATAAATAAAAAGAAAACTAACGAAATTGTAACTTAGCTTCTAATTAATAAAAATCTTAAAAAACCCTATAGAGGTAAATAAAGGCATAGAAAGAATTAACCGACCGTCAAGCTGTTCATGAGCTCTGTGCGCAATTCTGTAACAACATCGAACGATTGAGTTGTCAAGCACCGCCATACGCGTAAACTATCATGGAGCCTGGAATGCCAGAAAATAAAGTTGGTAATTTACGACGCTTTTATATAAATTGAATATCATGCACTAGATTGATATTTTAGGATGATTGTTATTTTTCTCAATCATCATGATCAAAGGTAATCTGTAACATTCTAATGATATATCACACATTACATTTCTTAAGATTAGGCTTGGCGCACAGCTTGTCAATGAGTTGTCATGCCATTCGTGTGGTTGTCAAAGGGGAAGAAGTTCCGCTTGTGTAGTACTCTGATGAATTTTATGATGATGCACGTAGTTCTTTTATGATGAATTTCAGATTTTGCTTCAAACTTGTGCTTTTCAACTTAGAAATATCGTTGGATGCATTACGAGTGCGTTAGTATTTTTTTCAATTGCACGGCAATTTAGCCCTATGTTTACAGCGCGAAAATTTGTTAACAATTATTACTTTAGGGTGGATATTCTTACGATTTATGAATAAACTAACGATATTTTCGTGCTGTAGATTGAAAAATTTGTCAATGGATTATCACTATCCATTATTTACAATATTTGTCCAGTTTAAGGGATCAAAGTTTGTGACCATTTTTGGATGTGAAATATTGAACTCACAATAATGGCGAATGAAAATTTTACTTATGATCAGTTCTTCGGTGAGTATTCAGAAAAGAGTTCTGTATTAGATAATTCTAGGAATCTTTACTTGTGTCATGAACAAAAATTGTTGTGAACAATTTTCAAGACGGAGGAGGCAGTGGATTAATCATTGCGAAGACTGTAGAGTTTGTCACGGAGTAAGTATTGGAGGTCAGTGCTCTCTAATTGATTGTGATAGAGTAGACTAAGTAACGCTAAATGCTATAGAAGGACCTACTTAGTCGCGGGCTCACGGGGTGCAACGAGATAGCGGCCACGTTTTACGATCGTTAATGCTGTATGATGATCGTTATGTAGTACTAATATAATGATTCTAATTGAATTTATAGCACTCAACAATTAGCGAATAAAATAAGTGTTCTATTTGAATCCAATAGCGGGCTGGTGGCACAAGGTGTGGGATGTGTGGCAGCAGTTGTAAATAGTTTACAGTTCACCTTGCCTATGAAGTAAACATTTGAAGTGAACAATTAGTAACTTAAATCGTCCATACCTCGAAAGTGTTCACGTAACACGTACCGGGTCCGATACCTATTGTGTGTTCACTCAGAGCTGATGCTGTGTATTTTCTCGTAGTACACTTCAGTACTGTGTCTTCAGAATTTTGTGTCCTTAGTTACGTGTATTATCCGTAGTTGCTAGTATCCTCAGTTCCGTGCGCCTTTCGGCCGATGTTCTCCATTAGCGTTATAACTCGTTCATTAGTTAGCTGTTCCGTTATTCACAATTGTTCTTGTTGTCTTTGGTTAATAAATACTTGTTTATCCAACTATCATTTTTCCTTCGTTGAGGTTTGGGAGTAGTCGTGGTAGAATAGCCGAGTCGAATTGGAGTCGTCTTGTTTAAATCCTTTACAATATCATAGTATATTGGGTCTACAGACACAAATTTTAATCATTCGTATAGAAGCAACAAATTTAGGTAATTGAAAGGCGTAAGTCATAGATAAATTTCTTACATCATACAAAAAAAATAAGGCAATCAAAAATCTATTAATATGATTAAATCCTAAATAGTTTTAGTAGTTTTGAGGCACGTATCGTAATGCAAAAATTAAAGTTAGAACAAAGGAATGCTGACAATTGTACTATGAATAAGAAAGCTAGCAATGAGCTGAAATGATACGTTACATTTTGTAGGCTGTGTCTTAAACAAACTGATGCATATTACGTTATGGCAACATTGATATTGGTTTAAAACTCAAGGAGCAAAGAAGCCGCATATATTATTTCTGCTGAATTACTCCAGTGCAAATTAAGTGAATTTTTGACGAGTCATGACGTCTTTCTCTTATTAAAATGTTCTTTCCGTTTACAGCGCATCAAAATAAACGGTAATTGTATGAGAATGATGACTCTGTTCTTTGTTGCAAGCAAAAGTTATTGTTGCTGCGGAGTTCTGGCGATATAACGCGAATAAAAACAACGCGTTATTCCGGGCTGGGAAAGGCACGGGTTAACAATTCATTGCTTCAAAGCCAGACTTTAGTTTAAATTATAATAAACTCGTATAATAAATTCAAGATACGAGTTATTCTTTCCATTAACTTGATCTCATCATTGCAGCGTAGGGCTAAAATGGAAGAGGGAAACGTAAAAATCCAGTGATGAGTGAGTAAATGTTTTGTGCAAAATTTTAAAGGCAAACCATTGAATTTTTTTAACCAACTGTCCCACTGATTATATAGACATGATTAGCACCGGACATGAGCGCCATCACCAGCTCTGTATCATGGGTATGCGATTAAAGTAATTGCTGCGTAGAGGCATCAAAAAATAAAATTAACACAAATGAACAAACATAAGTCCCACCAATTAATGCACAAACAGACTGAGAATGAACTTGAAAAATAATACTCTATTATCTTGACTCAACAATATGGGCCAAACAATTTTGATTCATTTACTTGGGTAAATGATTTTCGGCAAAACCGACAAAATCTTGGAGCAGTCATCATTAAATTTCAACCTGTGTTTAAAACAAACAAATTTGAAAGATGAACACCTTTCGCAGGTAACCATTTCTTCAGCTAACAGTTGGACAATATTACCGTACTCTGGTAATGTCCCCGATGCTTGAGCGTATACCAACAAACTTGCCATTTCCCGGGGGCGGTCACAAGGCAAACGTTTTCCTCCGTCTTCATCGCCCGCGGGGAAGCCATTTTGAGGAAATTCACTATGCGCGGCACCAGATTTGACATCTGCTTTGAACGATCCTGCTTCATTAGTGAGTCCTGAAGACGATACTGCATCATTGGTACGTATTACGGACGATCCTGCATAATTGGCAAGTCCAGTGGACGATCCAGCAACATTGGCAAGTCCTGTGGACGATCCTGCGTTATTGGCAAGTCCTGAGGACAATCTTGCATCATTGAAAAATCCAGAAGACAATCCTGTATCATTGGAAGGTCCTGGGCACGAGCTTGTATCTTTGGTACGTTCAACGGACGATCCTGAATCACAAGTAAGTCCTAACGCATCAGGAACACATTTGGAAGATAGTGCAGATCCATTAGTGAGGGTTGATTTTTTCAGATCAGCAAGCAGATTCCCTAGAAGCACATCCGTTAAGGCATTTTTAATAGGGAATTTCACGTCCTGACTACGGCATACAGAGGCCGAGTCTGATCTTGAACAGCACAATATCGACGAATACGCATTTCCAGTGGTTCGAATATTAGGTTGGACATAGACGGCTTCTATTTCATCTGATGGGGAACGATCTCTGTGAGGAGAACGAGGTCGTGACAGTAAACGGTGTTTCCTCTCCATCTCATCTGACGTTGGACTCGTATGACTTGAAGAAGAACGGTGTTTCCTTTTCTTATCTGACGAGCGAGTTTTTGAAGAAGAGCGGTATCTACTCGGCATCTCATGTGACGTAGGACAATGACTTGCTGCAGAACGCTTTTCCATCAGCATGTTATCTGATGTTGAACTATTTTCCGGAAACGAATGATGTTCTGTCTTCGACTCATCAGGTATTGAATGATGCAATGAAGGGATAGGAAATTCTCTATTCATACCGTTAGAAGTGACCAGAAATTTTCCTGTGATTAAATTGACTTCTTCTAGAAATGTTGGCTCAAAACGAGTCTCGCGATCGCAAGGGCCTTGGTCTGCAAGAGGGGCCGAACATGCAGAGTGATGTTGCTCGGGCTCCTGCTGTCGCCGTAGAAACTTCATCGTTCCCATGAGTGTAGCTGCAAGAAGCTCCCATTGCACTCGGGCTCCTGCTGTCGCCGTAGAAACTTCATCGTTCCCATGAGTGTAGCTGCAAGAAGCTCCCATTGCACGACTACCCTCATATCGATCACCAGAAACCCAGCCGCCCGTCAACCTGTTTCTAATATTTATGATCGAATTTAACGCAGCATTTCTAGTCGCAACACCTGCGTTATTGTGACGCTGTGGCTCGCCCCCCAAGTTTGGTCTGTTATCACCAACAGATGCACGGCCTTCCGAGGCTCTACCTGATGGCAGGAAGGCCAGTTCGCGCTGCTGGTCAGGCTTATTTGGAACGAGTACTGCTTCCAAATTTCCCGCTTCTCGTAGCGACTTTTTACGTTCCACTTCACATAAGCGTTCAATCAGAACTTTTTTGGTTTCAAGTTCCTGAATCTTCCACGAAATCGCATACGCTGGTGGAGATTCAGAACTTTCATTCCACTGGACGATTCTTTTCACAACGTCCTCGATTGATTTGAATTCCTTTCGTGCATCTGAGCCAACAAGGAACAGGTGCTCTGAATCTAATAGAAGTTTCTGAACTTCGATGCAAAGAGAATCTAACTTGACTTCGACATCGACGCGCTGGTTCTCAAGTTCAGTGTCCTTCTTGAATCGATTCTCTTCACTAACCCAATTATCGTAGAGATATTTGGGGCAAGTATGGAACACCTTTATTTCGTCATGAAAATTTGTACGGTCTATTGTGCAGGCAAAAATGCCGGAAGTATCTAAAATGAGAAAGATTTTGAGAGAGGATTTGCTCCACAACGAATACTCTGAGCCTACATTAAGTAAAGTTAGTGAAGAACAGGTTTTTCGACCAGCTTTAGAATAAGTGCGCTCGACAAATGTACGTTTCTGAGAACTGAAAGATCTTTTAATATAGCATGTCGACTCGTGAGGAAGAGGAGTATATTTTAAAATTGGAAGACATTTTTCACCTACGCCGGTGCAAACGATGTCGTAAGAAGAGACATCACGCACTGTGATGGCGCCCACAGCTCCACGCCCGTCGAGGGCAGCAGCCCGTAAGGCGGCGCCCTGGACCACAGCCTCGTCTTGGTTCACCGTTTGGTCCAACTTCCCCGGACCGAAATATTCCTCGAGGACGGCACGCACCAGCGGCACGCGTGTTGAACCTCCGACCAGCACAACCTTGCTGATCTCATCTTTGGTTAAAGATTTGTGACAGAGAAGTTGGTCAAAAGTGAGTGTCAATACACGGCGGATATCTGATTTGATGAGTGATTCCAAGTCTTTCCTCTTGATCGTGAGGTTCACAGAAGTGTTGTTGAAGAGACAATCGAGACTAAAATGAGCTTCCGGAAGTAAAGTCAGAGTTTTCTTAGCTTTCACACACGCAATGCGCAATCGTTCACGTTGCTTCTTCTCCTTCACTATGTATTCATGTCTGCCCTGAATGACTCCCACACAATGGTCAACCAACTCATCGTCCAAGTTGCAGCCACCAATGTTCGTGTTTCCAGCAGCAGCCATGACTTGTACCGATCCATCCCTCACCTTCATGATGGACACATCCAGCTTGCCCGCCCCGAAATCCACCACCGCGATAACCGCGGGGGTTTTGACGGTGCGGTTGTCCACGAAGGCGACCCCCGCCGCGGTTGTTTCGTTGATCAGCTCAAGAACTTCAAGTCCTGCGACTTGCGCGGCGTATTTTACCGCGAGTCGCTGCGCGTTGCCGAGAGGATTCCGGGGTCCACGAGAAGAGGTCCAGAGGTTCCGGGGTCTGCGCGGTCCACGGGACAACCCAGAGAGGATTCCGCGATGTCCTTCATCTTCCCGAGCAGCATGGCGGCCACCTGCTCTGGTCTCAACCTTCGTACGAAATTTTTGTACTGGACGACGTACTGGCATTCATTATCGTAGTAATTTTTCTCAATTCCGCAGAGAGAAGACATATCCTTCACTTCTTCGTAGGTCCTCCCCAGGAAGCTCTTGACGGCGTGCACGGTGTTGGCGCAGTTCACAACGGCCTGGTCCAGGGCATCGCTGCCCACTAGTCGCTGCTGGGAGTTGAAGGCAACACAGAAAGGCGTCGTCTTTTGCCCCAACTCGTTCTCCAGGACGTCCACCCGACCGTCGCGCACCGCAGCCACGCAGCATTTGCTCGTCCCGAAGTCGATGCCGATCGCCGCAGGTCTCGGCCGGCCGCCCCCCTCCGGCGGTGGCGCGGGGTCCACGGGGGGCATGGAGACCGGGCTGTCGCCTGCACATGAGATGAAACTAATGAACATAATCGCAGATAAAAATAAATGACGTATACATTTTAGCGATTTCCATTTGTTTTTGAACTGGAACGATTTGAGCGTGAAATTTTGTCATTTAACACGAAAAATTCAGTATGGATTACATGCAAATAACAATTAAAACGTGAGTAAAAGAGGATTATTTGCTGTTCGCAGAAGAAATTCTCAACCTTCACCTCTCACTTGCTTCAAAATTAGGCGCCTTCGAAAAATTTCATTTTTAAATTATTCTCTCACTTTCGAAATTACGAGCCTAGTCCCAAATTCAGCCATCAAACTCGGTACAACTTTGAGAATAGTATTTTCAATACAGTGGTTTTATAACTTAGCAAGTAGTAATGAAACCCTTGTAGCTGATAAAACCGAAGTTCGATCCCTCAAATATACTGTCTTAGTACCGCACTGCAATTCAGAAATTTCAGCTAACAAGATCAAATGCAAGCTAGCAATCATCTTTCTCAAGTCGCTGACTGAACACCGCATCCCGTCATTGCGCTCGTGTATCGCCGACTGAGTCTCGTCTCGTCCTGGCCATTTTGAGCGGTCGAGACGCTCATATCTCGTGCACCACTCAACTGTCTCGGCAACTTTGAGTGTTCAGAACCGCAGTTTTCAGTCCACAAGTGTCACGAAGCAGCACCTGCGCACCTGTCTGTATTCCCGCGACCTGCAGCCATGAGCAGCACCTGCAGCGCACCTGTCTGTATTCCCGCGACCTGTAGCCATGAGCAGCACCTGCGCACCTGTCTGTATTCCCGCGACCTGCAGCCATGAGCAGCACCTGCGTGCCTGTCTGCCATCTCTTTCTCTTGATCTCAAACTAAACTAAATGTTGCGCTCCTTGAAATGGAAGAAATTATAAGAAGTGCCGATCACTTACCAAGTAGTCAAGTCTGTAATAGTAGCATATGATTATTTAGATTATTATTTTACTTCAAACATTTATAATTGTATGCAACCATGTCATAAATTTCTAAGAAACATAATAAGCTGCAACTTCATAAAATCACAATTTGATAATTTATCAAGTGTCTCGAACAGCTTTGCCTCGTTCTTCTTTATATTCACAATAAATTGCATTTATTCCAGCAGCATATTTCCACGAATATTATCCAAATTAAATGCTTTCCGTACAGGACAGCGCCAAAAAGTGTAGGACAAGGGTTAACAGATTAGGATGCTGCACAATTGCGCAAAATATTCAGACAGAATTACTTGCTACCTCCCAGCACAGTTAAGCTTACCTTTCAAAACCACTTTTCCCGATGAAGAAAAAAGAAGCAATAAATAAGAAGCGTATCCAAATAAATGCCTGACTCTATAATCTACACACATCTTAAACTCTCATATTATAATTTCAGTCAGGGAGATTAACAATAAAAATAAATGTACACAATTGTCATCGTGTGGATTTTGCTTATTTCGTTGAAATCTGCCAAATCAAGTAGTCAGGAATGACTTGACGAATAAGCAGTTAGGAATAAGTTGAATAATAACAAAGAGTCAACAATCGTCAATGAAATGCAAATTTATATAATTTATCCATTGTTGGTGAATATTGAACGGGCAAATCCGAAGAGACTGTAGTTTTCTATTAGTAGGAAAATTTATATTTACAATAAACTAACGCACGAAAGCCTGACCCGATTATTACTATTTCGTGAGCACACTAAACGATATTTTTTGCCATATTTTACTAAGTAAATGGTAGAGTCTTTTCTTGAAATAGACAATTTGTATGTTGTGAAACTTGCAGTTAAGATCAGCAAGATTGGATCAGCGAGTTACAGGTTCGAGAGTCGGAACTCGCAACTAGTTATGAAAATTTTTTTGGTAAATGGCAAGGGAGTGGGTAGTTAAGAATCGACTACAGGCAAACATGGCCTTATCAAAGCTGACGCCAGCACTATGATATATTGTGTTATTCTTTCCATTTTATTGCAACACCGCTGCAGCACAAGCGAGTGCCATCTAAAACTTGAGATTACTCGGCCTTCAATCAGCTCATCTCATCACATACAAAATTCTTGCACTAGGACAACCGGCTACTCTGCTCTCATGTTCCATACTTTGTGTTTGCATTACAAGACAGGCACAGCGAGTGTAATTGTTAGGGATCCTAATTGGCATAAACCGACGCCATCTGATAGAGTCATAGACTCTATCAGATGGCGTCATAGACTCATAGACTGATAGACTCTATCATAGACTCATAGACTGATAGAGTCATAGACAAGCGGGCACTCAAGTAACGAAAAAAAAATGCAACGAGAGAAGACTATAAGCATTACTTATATTGCTAACCAAACGCAGATAGATAAGAAAAACTGAGAATAGTTCATAATTGCTAGAACCAAATGTAATAATTCAATACGATTCAACGGGTCTTGAGCAGGTATAAACCAGATCATCCAGATGCGGCAGAATGATGGCCAAAGTTACTAACTTCTACGTAGCCTAAACTGCACCTAATTTCGTGTCGATATTCGTTCGTTTACAGGCAAGCGAGCGCTACACCGAAGGCGCAGCCGCGCAGACGATGAATTCACACAGGTTTTGCTGAATATTTGAATACGTGCTATATATATTGTATTGTAGAATGTAGACGGCTTCATACCTTATTTAGGTGCTAGAGTCAGCCAAATAAACATGATTTATTTGGCTCAATAAGTCCAATACGCCATAGAAAATATTAATTTATTGTTTCGTTATCAGTTGTTCTGCGTACCTAAGCTTCGTCTTCACCCAAATTGCGATAATGATATACTGCGAGTTTGACATCGAACATGAACAAATATTATCGATTAAAAGTACAAATACAACTCATTAGATCTAATAATCAATAGGTAATAACTGTACTGAATCAGTAAAATCCTATTCACAATGGGATAACATACCTTAAGTTAGATGTATGAGAGCACGTAAAGGGTAGACTTCAAGTCACATGAAGTGAACTCTGTGGCCAAGATCGCGCAGGTTTGGAACCAAAGGATCGTTTAACTTGTGTTTTATGGGTTCTTAAAGTATAAGAAATAACTCACGATATTATAAAATAGTTTTTTCTCTCTCACAATTAATAACAGATCCTAAAACCTGATATTTACAAGTCTATTTATCACAGCCAAGTAGCTACTCCACCTCCACTGTCTTGCTGTAATCTCGTTTGATTCAGCAGGCAGGCACGGCAGGGAGACAGTGGCGGAAAGCGAACTGCAATAGAACGAATTATTGCCGAGTGTCGCCGTGCGTGAAATTCGATGCTCATACGGTCATATATGAGTATAAATTCATATTTAGAGCACCATTATATGATTAAAAGATAACAATGATAAATTATTTTCAATAAAAGTCGACCTAGCTGCAACCGAGTGAGCTAGGGCTGTTATTATATACCCATGAGGCTGTAACACGTCACGGACAAGCAAATCGTTACAAAGAAATCATTGCAACAAATTCGCTGGTAAAGATGAAAATAGAAAGAATTACAACGGAAAAATTCTTCACTTCGAGATGGGAAACAGATACATCGAACTTTGAGTTAAAGAACTCGTTCGGAACAGCATTGAACGAGGGCGCTGTCAGGTCCCGCCATACGCCATCATCAATGGAGACTGGAACACGGTATTAATTCAAATAATGTGTGACCAGTGTGACCTTTAAAAATTAACTGCATTTAATCCAATCTATATATATATAAAGGAAGATTATTACCGTATCTTCAAAATGCTTGGTAAAGATCACCACTTAACTGTAAACCGTACATAATTTTTCTTAGATTACATTTATCTAGACTGGAAGTTTGGAACTAGGCCGCCAGATATATGAAAAAATCGTACTGAAAAAGTTACGATCGGATTTGTTGCTAATTTTACTGACAAGCCTCGCCAGTAGAATTATGATGAGTGGCGGTAAAGCGTTTCCTGTTACCAACTACCAATTAATTTAAAGCATTCCCTGTTACCAACTACCAATTAATTATAGGCAGTTGAATTTTGAAACGCAAACGCCATTCTTGTGAGGTTATTCGAACGGAAGGTGCGTCACGGGTGAGTTCAGGTTTGATATTATTTACCCTCTTATTGGACCATCTATAATTGACATGTCATGGACAAAACATCTATGAGAATACATCATCATTGGTGAAGTTGAGGATATGCGGGTATAATATTTCTCACCTCAGGGCAGTGAAGATAATTCGATCTTCGTGCACATGTCGTGAGGAATTCGTTAGATGTGCTGACTCGAAGGTTGGGCTCTAATAACCGAGTGATTGTTATTTTCGTATAATGAATTAGAACTTATTTATGACGATCTTTTTTATATCAATCATGTTGTTTAATTCAGCTGTGTTAAACTTGAAAATAATTTTAATCTGTTGTTGATTCACAATGGTAATTTTTTAATTGTGATGTAAAATTTGGAGTGAATTGGCTATTATATTTCTATTCATGATTCAGTCATCTGTGTTGGAAACAATCCCGCCTACCTATAATGATTCAAACATTTGTTTTACGCAAAAATTGTTAGAAATAACAAGATTGATAAGAAAAGCAAGTGAATTTAAGCTAGGCTAACCGAAACTATTGGAAAACTTTTTCGGCTCAAAATCAAGGAGATTAGGAATTAGGTAGAAATCCAGAAAAAAAACATTCTGGAGTATCACTTTATTTTCCGACCAATAACTGCGGTTATTCAAGCAATATTCTATTATAACCTTGTCTGCATCGTCATGAGTCATACCTACACAACGATTAACTTGAAACTCTTCTCTCGATCTACCGAATAGGCCAGAGTGCCAAACTTCAAAGTTTCAAATACCTATCTCTGTCCTGTCTCACTTACTTAGACAAGATATTATAAATATTTGACGATTCTATCAAAAATACGAGCTAGTATTATGAAGAATTTTGAGGTCAAAATATTAAAATCGTCAGAAATTGCTGAAATAAATTCTTGTCTTGTCTATTCCGATGTTCGGCTGCTGACTGCTGTGCTACAATAGCGCTGATGCAAGTGGTAGGTATATATATATATATCACACCTTGGCTAACTTCACACATGAATCAATGACAAATGTGACATGTACGCAAAATTTGCATTAAAAATCGCCTGAAACTAATGTTTTTTCATAATTGCAGATTAATTCAATTTTCGAGCTGCTAATATCCCGAGATGGCGGCGAAGCAAGACTACGCGATCGGCATCGACTTGGGCACGAGCAACTCGTGCGTGGGTGTCGTCAAGTACGGACAAGTGGTCATCATCGCAAACGAAAAGGGCGACCGCCTCACGCCGTCGTTTGTGGCTTTCACGGACGAGGAACGACTTATTGGTGAGTCGGCCAAGGACGAACGCTCCATGAATCCTGTCAACACAGTATACGAAATGAAGCGACTAATTGGACGCAAGTTCAGCGATGAAGCAGTGCAGAATAAAGTTCCCCACTGGCCGTACCGCGTCGTCAACGACAACGACAACCCCAAAATCTGCGTCCAGTACCAAAGGACGGAAAAGATTTTCACTCCCGAAGAGATTTCTGCTATGGTGCTGGCCAAAATGAAGAAGATTGCGGAGACTTATTTGGGATGTGAAGTGAGGAAAGCTGTTATTACGGTGCCTGCGTACTTCAGTGACTCACAACGGCAAGCTACAATCGATGCCGGTACCATCGCTGGTCTCCAGGTACTGAAAATCATCAACGAACCAACGGCTGCCGCCATTGCGTACGGTGAAGACAACAAGGTCTCCAAGGAGATCAACATTCTGATCTTCGACTTCGGCGGCGGGACTTTCGATGTGTCAATCCTGATAATGAAGAAAGGCAATTACGAAGTAAAATCTGTTGAAGGAAACAGCCAGCTTGGAGGAGGGGACTTGGATTCTCGTGTTGCTCGATTTATAATCGAGGAATTCAAGAAAATAACTGGCCTGGATGTATCTAAGGACCCGAAAACTCTAGCAAAGATCACAAAAGCTGCCGAAAAAGTCAAGATCAAGTTGTCTTCTCAAGTGAGGGGTCGAATTCAAATCGAGTGCTTGAGTCAAGGTCAAGATTTGGAACTGCGTTTGACCCGTGACTGGTTCGAGTGGCTCTGCGCCGACATTTTCGACCAAACCTTGCAGTGCGTCGACACTGCGATTGCCAACGCCGGGATGACAACCGATGAAATTCATGAAGTGGTCTTGGTCGGCGGCTCGGCCAGGATCCCCAAACTCCAAAAGATGCTCAAAGATAAATTCCCAACGAAAGCAATTAAAATGACCATCAATCCGGATAAAGCTGTCGCGTACGGCGCTGCTGTTCAGGCAGCCATGCTCAACAACGACCGGAGTGTTGAAGACATTCAGCTGTCTGACGTAACTCCTCTGTCCTTGGGAGTGGGCCTTATTTATGACAGAATGGACATCATCATGAAACGAAATACCAAAATACCTGCTACGATAACGAGAAAGAATTACACGACTGCCGACTTTGATTATCAAGAAATCATAGATTTCCCTGTTTATGAGGGTGAGAACTCCATTGCATCAAAGAACAATTTGTTGGGAGAGTTTACGGTTAAAGGAATCGAATTAGCACCCGTTGGTGTCCCTAATGTTGAGATAACGTTTTCCTTGGACAAAAACGGAATTTTGAACGCGACCGCCGTGGACACGAAGACAGGAGGGGAAGGCCACGTGACCATCTTCCTCAATAAAGGCCGTCTTAAGAAGGAGGAGATCGAGAGGATGATGGTCGAGATGAAGGATATCGAAGAAAAGGAGGATAAACACCGTGCATTAATGGACGCTTCTGCCTCTTTGGAGGAAACGATCGTGAAGAAGAAGGATCTTCTTTAACGTAAAAAGAGCCACAAGAAAATATCTCAAAAAGGCTACGAGAAAATCAAGAAGGTGTGAGAAGAAGCCGCGGTTTGGTTGGAGGCTCACGGCGACGCAAGCAAGGATGAGTTTGATGATAAGGAGCAGCAGTTCAACGAGTCTTTCTCTGAACTCTTGGCCGACCTCAGCTTCTGAACTGCTGCTTGTTACGTGGCAGCAGCAGTCCAATTGCCGCTTGTTACGTGGCAGCAGCAGTCCAATTGCTGCTTGTTACGTGGCAGCGGCAGCTCAAGACTCCATCACGCGTTAGACAATTTTGAATATTTTACTGCGCATTTAATTAGTGCACCGCAATAAACTGAAATAATCATGAATATATCGACGCGTCCGTAGGCAAGGAGGGCGAAGTGTGGGATCAGGGCGCAGCCGTGAGCATTTCATGCTGTTTATTTTTAAGGTCTGCATTATTTTAAGAGGCTTTATTCCGTAAGCTTGATGAGTTTTTTGCTTGGGGCATTGGTTTGTTCCAATTTACTCCATTATTATATATTGATGAAACTTCTTGTATGCTTTCATCAGAATTTTTTTAAATACCGGAAGTAAACTTTCAGCGGAGTTCTATGATTCGTGTTCTACAGGAGCCTCCCTTTAAACGTTAAGAATGCTCGTCTAATTTACATTTTACTGATAAAACTTATTCGTTAAAGGTACGCTCACATGTTACTAAATATAGCTTGCTTTTCATTTATCTTTCATTTATCACTTTAAGAACGGACGTTTTGCTTGTTAGGTGTCGGCTTCTGAATAAAATAATTTAATTTCTAGGATTACGATGGTTTAACAGACATTGTTCTCACTGTCTAACGCATCAAACTATCGACTTAAGAGTTTAAAAATGGTTGTTTTTGCTCAAATATGTGAACTTTAGTTATAATATTTTCCTAAAACCATAAAGTGTATCAATTTTGCGGGGTAAAATAATTGGAAAATTTTAAACTTCAATATTTGCTTTGATTAATTTAGTACATGTATTATTTTGCACTGCTTCTCTTTTCGCGCAATATTGTTTCGCCCAACATCGGCCAGTGTGAATAATTGTGTGGAATAGTGATTTCATGATATTATGATCGCATCAGAAGGCACAGATGAACATTAATACCAATAATAATGAATGTTCTATAAATATAATCCGAAAAAATTACCATCAATGATATCTACCAAACTTACCTGAACGACGCTGGTCTACTTCGTTAGACTCGGCAAATGACGCGGTCATGGACTGAAGTCTGGGGGATAAACATCGTCCATTCCGCAGACGAGGGAAATACGACGCGATCACAAAACCGAACCTGAAACAGGGTTCGGTTCTTACCCGAAAAGTAAGAAACAGGAGAGTGTGCCTCGGAGAAGTGCCTATGCGCGCAGATTGGTGGGCTACGGAGGTGCTTAGGCGCGCCGAGGTGGCGGGCGCCGCTGAGGTGCGCACTGAAGACGCTGACGCTGATCTTCGTCGTTGGGGACAACTGACAGCGCGCAAGGAAATCCATGTATGGCAGACGATTTCCCACTACACAAAGTCCGTGCAACGGCCACCAACTGATGAGATTGATAAGTTGGGGAAATTAGTCTTTGTTCTACGTATTAATATTAATGAGCAGCCATGCACCCCGCCCCTGGACTGGAGATGCATGCCTCCCGTGTGGCCCACAGTCAACCTGCCACTTCTCTACCACAGCAATTAAATCAATTTAGTTTACATGAAGTTATTTGTATTCATTGGAATTCCTTACAATTAGCTAATTATACATTTACTACTTTTAATTATTTACTGAACTAAATTACAATTAACTGAAACGTGCCGATAATATATTGAAATAGTTTTAACTAAGGCCAGGGTGAGGCTGACCACGCGCTCTGTCTGTATTCTGTAAGCGTTCGAGAAGACATCGAACAAATGAGTTGCCAGATACCGCCATGCTGAGCGACTTTGGCTGCGGTGCTAGCAGTTTAAAACATTGCTCACTTAATATCAAAGACTTCGTTCACTCACGATGCTTCCAAAATTAACAATAGGAATGCAGTAAAAAAGAGAGACATTTTAAATGTTTTTCAGAGTTTTAGTTTCAGAGAAGAATGTGTAGCACTTCTAATTATTTCAGGAAATCACTTGGTCAACGTTAGTTGTTCGGACCGCTCCGGCGATTCTCGTGGTATTTATGCGGATAATACGTTAGTGAATTACATAGGAATATTATTTATTGCTTGCTTGAAATTAACCGAGAAGCTTGGACCAAACCCCAAATTTACCGATAAAATTTGAAGTTGAGTCATGGTACTGGTATTTCTATTGCAAAAACTGGTCAGCATCACGAACCTACTTCATTCGTCGCACGAATCTGCTCGGTCAGTAGGTACAGGTGTCTGCCTCACTAACTCAGCTACTAACTTAAAACATTATACGGCTGGTTTTTAACACGTTCACTGGAATAATAAATTAGGATTCTGAGAGTTGGTTGTTTGGTGAACCTTGCAACATTAGTAAGAGAATGTTGCCAACCTACCTAAAAGTTTCTAAATGAGAATTGTTAGAATGAAAAAAAAAGGAAAAACATGTTCTAGTCACATTCGTCTTGTACGCGAATCCTGATCTTAAAGCTAGGTAGTGGAAGTCTAATATGAAACAGCATCAATCCCTTATGTGAAATTGAATACTGAAATAAAATAATATATCATATTGCTTGAAACATCAGGTGACGAGAAACAAAAATAATGAGATGTGTCTGTCTTCAATCTACGAGTACAATGTAGTGAATTTATCTATAAATTTAAGTTACCGTTTGGTATTAGGTGCAGTAATTATGAAACTTTCGAGAATTTTCCTGCAGATGAGATAAGAAGCTACCACAGCACCATCAGAAAAGCCTCTATCGAGGACCGGCAATCAATTATTATGAACATTTATAATGCAGGAAAATCTCTTGACAAAAAATAACAACCAATGCGCTCGCTGTAAACAATATAGCCAACAACAGGATTTGTGTCTCGCAAATCAACCTTCTATCTTCACAGAAAATATCAACATGATGATTTCTTCACCTCCCTATTGATGTGACCGAAGTCGTCGTATAAAGTGCCAAGAGATGTGCAACCGTAGTGGGCATAGGTTTATTGCGACTGAACAACATCGTACAATTGGTTCCCACATTGACTTTTCCTAACCTCCTGTGGACATCACCTTTAGGTGGTCAGGAATCTATATATAAAGTTTCATTGAAATCGGTTCAGTAGTTTGGAAGATATTGCATGTACGATGAATTATTGCGCACGGCCGTGAGACAGGCCGCGTTTTTGACCGAGAGGTAAGGCAAGAAGGTGAAATAGCTCTCTTGGTTGCAGCTAGGCCGACTTTTATTCAAAATATTTGATCATCGATAATTTTTACCCATATAATGGTGCTCTGAATATGAATTTCTATTGAATATGAATTTCTACTGAATATGAATTTCTTTGAATCCCACGTACGGCGACACTCGGCAATAATTCGTTCCGTTGCAGTTCGCTGTTCAGCCACTGCCGCGGCCGCCCCTGAATCAAACGAGATTACAGCAAGGCAGTGTAGGTGAAGAAGCTACTCGGGGTGAGAAATAGACAGTTAAATATCATGGTTTAGTATCTCACTGTATTTGTTATTACTTATGAAAGCAAAGAAAACTATTTCATGATATTGTAAGTTATTTTTATACTGTAAAACTTTATTGCCATCAATAACACGAGTTGAACGATCCTTTCTCCTTTGCTCCTAGATCTGTGCGATCTTGGCCAAGAGTTCTGCTGACTTGGAGTTGGAGTTACACTTTACCGGTAACCGGCTCCCATACATCTAACTTAAGGTATGTTATCCCTTTTTGAATTGGATTTTACTAATTCAGCACAGTTATTATTTATAACTTTATTTATATTTATAACTGTAGAGTTTTATTTGTACTTCTAATCGATAGGACTATATGTCAAAGTTCCATATCAAGCTTGCAGTATATCACAATTTGGGTGAATTTCCTACTACGTCGGCCGTCCGGCCGTGAAGATGAATCGGATGCACAGCCATTGATAACGAAACAGGTAATATTTTCTACTTTTCCTATTGCCTATTGGACATATCGAGCCAACTTTACCTAGTTGATTTAGTTTAAATCTGGCACCTAAATAGGGTATGGAGCCGTCTACGATATATACAGCACGTATTTAAATTTTCAGCGAAATCTGTGTGACCTCTTCGTTGCCTGCGCGGCTGCGCCCTCGGCTTAGCGCTCGCTTGCCTGTAAAGTGTAAACCAGTGGTTCCCAAAGTGGGCGATATCGCCCCCCTAGGGGCGATAGAAAGATTTTGGGGGGCGGTAAGGAAGAAGAGGGCGTTTGGGGGGCGATAGGGGGCGGTTGTCCGAAGTCGAAGTCAGAAGTTCGAACGTTTGTTTGACGATTTGTACACAACACGTGCAGCACATGACTCCCAGCGATGGTTTTTTCACCCAGATCTGTTTTTAGCGCATTTACTCATTTATGGAAAAAATGCACTATTATGCTCGCCATGTCCGTCCGTCTGTCCGCCTGTATGTCCGTCCGTGACTTCACGTTTTCGTCGACGAGAAAATGCGCTCTCTGTCACTCACTGCAGTAAGTATACCGAGTTATATTATTTTAACCTCTCCTGGGTTTACGTCTCCGACAAATTAACGGCCGGACTCGCGGCCGGTCTCACGGCCAATTTCCAAATTCAATGATCAAGGAACACCTCTCAAAATAATAAACTTAACTCGATGAAACTTGGTACAAGTATTCATTATGACCTAACGGTAAGGTAAAGCTCGTGAAAATTTTTTGAATTTTGCCTTCAATTGTTTTTGCCATACTTATATTGCAATACGGGCCGAATTCACAGTGATCAAGGAATTTCTTCCAAATTACTGAATAGATTCGAACGAAATTTTGAATTTACAGTCCTAACTACCGAACGGTGATGTTTAGCTCGTGAAAATTTTCTCGATTGTGCCTTCGTTCGCGAGTTTCATTCGTGATTTAAACAGCAATACGTGCTTAAATTCGCAGTAATCAAGAAATTTCTTGCAAACTACTGAACCTGTCTCTTATACACATCTAGATGTGTATAAGAGACAGGTCCTGAATGGAACACCTAGCATATTTCCGCCTAGCCACCAATCAGCCGCGGATTAANGCTGCTCATGGCTGCAGGTCGCGGGAATACAGACAGGTGCGCAGGTGCTGCTCATGTCTGCAGGTCGCGGGAATACAGACAGGTGCGCAGGTGCTGCTCATGGCTGTAGGTCGCAGGAATACAGACAGGTGCGCAGGTGCTGCTTCGTGACACTTGTGGACTGAAAACTACTGCCCTGAACACTCAAAGTTGCCGAGACAGTCGAGACGATATGGTGCACGAGATATGGGCGTCTCGATGATTACAAGCTTGCATTTGATCTTGTTAGCGGAAATTTCTTAATTGCAGTGCGGTACTAAGACAGTAGATTTGAGTAATAGAATAGAACTAAATTATTGTGGAGTTTTCTTCGCTTTTAAATATCTAGTGAATCTGCGATTCAAGCAATCTAAGTGAAATTATTAAGAGAACTTCGATTTTATCAGTTGCACGGGGTTTCGTATCTACTAGCTACTAAATTATAAAATCACTCTATTGAAAATATTATTCTTTAATTTGTACCGAGAGTGATGACTGAATTCAGGACTAGGCTCGTAATTTCGGAAGCGAGAGAATGATTCAAAATGAAATTTTTCGAAGGCGCCTAACTTAGAAGCAAGTGAGAGGTGAAGGCTGAGAATTTCTCCTGCGAGCAGCAAAAAATCCTCTTTTACTCACGTTTTACTTGTTGTCATTTCCATCTAATCCATACTGAATTTTTCGTGTCGAAGAAATGAAACTTGAGGCTCACATCGTTACAGTTTAAAAACAGAAGGATATCGCTAAAATGTATACGTCATTTAATTTTATCTGTACGATTATGTTCATTAGTTTCATCTCGTGTGCAGGCGACAGCCCGGCCTCCATGCCCCCCGTGGACCCCGCGCCACCGCCGGAGGAGGGCGGCCGGCCGAGACCTGCGGCGATCGGCATCGACTTCGTGACGAGCAAATGCTGCGTGGCTGCGGTGCGCGACGGTCGGGTGGACGTCCTGGAGAACGAGTTGGGGCAAAGAACGACGTCTTCCTGTGTTGCCTTCAACTCCCAGCAGCGACTAGTGGGCAGCGATGCCCTGGACCAGGCCGTTGTGAACTGCGCCAACACCATGCACGCCGTCAAGAGCTTCCTGGGGAGGACCTACGACGAAGTGAAGGACTGCCATTCTCCTTGTCATATTCAACCAATTCTTAAGGGTCATAGATTCAAGTACGTCTTCCAGTACAAAAATCGTGATCAGAGGCTGAGACCCGAGCAGGTGGCCGCCATACTGCTCGGGAAGATGAAGGACATCGCGGAATCCTCTCTGGGTTGTCCCGTGGACCGCGCGGTCATCTCGGTACCGGCTTCGTTCGGCAACGCGCAGCGACTCGCGGTAAAATACGCCGCGCAAGTCGCAGGAATAGAAGTTCTTCAGCTGATTAACGAAACAACCGCGGCGGGGGTCGCCTTCGCGGACTACCGTACCGTCAAAACCCCCGCGGTTATCGCGGTGGTGGATTTTGGGGCGGGCAAGCTGGATGTGTCCATCATGGAGGTGAGGGATGGAACGGTGCAAGTCATGGCTGCTGCTGGAAATCCTCAGCTGGGTGGCTATAACATCGACCACTCATTGGTTGACCATTGTTTAGCTCTAATTCAGGAAAAACATAACTACAGAGTATAAGATAAGCAGCAGCTGGAACGCCTGCGCGTTGCGTGTAAAAAGCTAAGAATACTCTGACTTTTTTTCCTGAAACTCAGTTGATGCTTGAGTGTCTCTTCTTCAGCATAGACGTAAGCCTCACCGTCAAGAGGAAAGACTTAGATTTACTCATTGAATTTGCCATCCGCCGTGAGGTAACAAGCATATTTGATCATCTTCTCCGTCAGGTATCATTAACCAAAGATGTAATCAGCAAGGTTGTGCTGGTCGGTGGTTCAACACGCGTGCCGCTGGTGCGGGCCGTCCTCGAGGAATATTTCGGTCCGGGAAAGTTGGACCAAACGGTGAACAAAAACGAGGCTGTGGCCCAGGGCGCCGCCTTACGGGCTGCGACATTAATTGGACAAGAATCTGGGACTTCGATCGATGTCCAAGACGTGACATCTTTCCCTACCTTTGGTGGCGATAACAGCAAGGAATTCGTCGATTTGTTCGAGCGCATCCCGTTGTCCCGAAATATCAATATTACCTCCAGCAAAACTTCTTACATGCGGAACTTATATGAACGTTGCAACACAGGAGGAAACAATAAAACCTTTCAAGTTTCCAATTCCCGCAGCAATGAGTTTTTCAGTCTCGCTGGCCGTGGTTGTTTAGCCGTGAGCGTCGACGCAAGTGGTATACTTGAGGTTCACGCAGAAGTAAATGGCAAAATTCTTGATGGATTGGTGATGTGCACAAATTACTGTTCTCCAGGTGTGATAAAAGAATGGATTGATGTAGCTAACAAATTTCGCAAGGACGTTGAAAACGAAAAAGATCGCGTTGATGCTGAGACGCAACTAAAATCCCTGGTCTACGAAGTTAAAGCGGCTCTATGCGATGTCCAAGGGTTACTATCGAGTGGAGAAATATCTGAGACAACACATTTGTGCGACGCCACTCTCGATTGGATAGAAGACGCACAGGCGGCTCCGCTTCAAGATTTTGAAGTCAGGATATCGAAATTGGCACAAGTTAAAGAAAAATTAGACAGGATCAAGTTACTTGCTGTGGAACCTAAAGAGGAAGTAGACAGTTTTCAAAATGAATTTCTCGACAAAAGTAAGAAATTTGTGGAAGAAAAGGCAAGAGAATCTAGTGTGAACGTTCAGAACCACGGATTGAACAGTAAGTTGTCTCACATGTCAAAGGATCAATTCGAAGAAACCCGTAATGATGGAGTCTCTAACGACAGAACAGCTCTGTTGTTCGCTTCCAAGGCCGATAACCGATCTGATAACGGGGATGCTAAAAGTTTGTCTTATAAAAATGTCGCCAATAATTCTACTGCATCAAAAAATCTTGAAGCTACCGAAACGAATGCCTCAATTTTGACTGAAAACAATATAAAGAAAAGCGAAGTTGATAATCAGACCTCATCTAGAGGAGAACCATTACACACCTGTGAAATTTATTCTTTGGGATATGATGTTCAGAGCTCATCGTTAAGAATGGAATCTGTAGCAAAATGCATGACGGATCCCAGTGCAAACGATTTGCATCAAAAGATGGACAAGAAGACAAACGATCTGCATCACGAGATGGACAAGAAGACAAACGATATGCATCACGAGATGGACACGACGACAAACGATCTGCATCGAAAGACAGGAACAGGAACCCGCGGCCATCATCGAAGGACAAGGACGAAAATTCTCGATTCGTTGGCAAAGATAGAGAAGCAAAAGCTTCCTGTTCCGCAGAACGCGGTCGTACCTTGACTACGGACGAGTCAATTCATTCGACTCTGCCCAAGTCTCAATTTCTTGGGGAGGAATTTGAAATATCGCCTCCACGTCGATACCGGTCAAGCTCGCTCTCGAGCAAACTTCCTCTCACAGCAAAAACTTCGTATGTTCAAGGGACCCAAAATGGCACAGAGAAAATTAAGATGGCTGATCATTTAATTGCCAAACGAAACATCGTATCGACAGTCCTTGCCACACAAATGGCCAGTAAAGGGTTCGAAGGGACGAATGCTGGATCAGACGGCAAGTTTTCTGTGACTTTTCTCTCAGGGACACAAGAATCTATCTTGAACAACAGATCTGCGCTGCCAAATAAAACTTCTGCTAATAGTATGTTTCCGCAACTAAAAGCTGGTATCGTTAAAGCTCCGCCGCAACAGCCACCATCAAACCCTGACGGATCAGCTGGCTTTTTGAAGCAAAGAGATGCTGAGAGTCAAATGTCTTCCAGTCCTAAACACGTTAAAAGTTATGTCAACACTGATGAGTCGACTGAGTGTTATCAACCAGCCTTTGAACCAACAAGCCAGAACATATTCCGTAAGGCACCCACATTTTGTGAACATATTTTTCGCAAAAATAATTCAAACCCCAGATATTTTTCTGAAATCAAAGTCGATTTACACAGACAATTGGAAGAATTGCTCTGCTCGATGGAGACCGAAATTTTGCATCCTGACAAAATTCACGGTGCGGTCGAAACGTCCTCCACCTCAAAACCCAGCAGCTTACGTCAGACTGAGGGAAGCTTTGCACAAAGCTTCTTTAATTTAGGTATAAATGACAGCAGCGACGAGGAAAAAATAAAAGTTGACTCTTCATCTTTAAGCGATGATAGGAAGTTTTTCACCCCTAGAGACTTTTCCAGCGAAAGTTCCCGCCATGTACTTGAAAATTCTGAAAATACTGAGAACAGATTCTCGAACGAGGTTCTCAGGCCGCCGTACCAGCAGGTTTACAGTGATAGGATGCCTCATCGTGGAGGCAGTGGGATCAGATATTATTTGCGGAGTCAAAAAAGTGTTTTGGGGCCATCGCGTGGACATGTTCCTAAGCTCGTACATTTATACGAGACTCGCGATGCACGAACTGCAGTTGAAATTCAAGCATCGGAGAAAAACTAACATCTAAATTAGAGATGAATGTTTGGGAACACAGCGCCATTACCGTTGAGGCGAAAGCGAACCGCGCGGCACGAATGTCAGCGCGTGCAATTCAGGAATATCAGGGCGTACAGAAATGTTTTATCATCAGGAAGTTTTTTCCTTGTAGTTTGTAAAATACTTGTTTAGTCCTAGAGTTTAAAAAATGAATAAATTCCACCTGCTAGAAATAAAACTGCAAAGAGGAGTCACTGGATTTGTATTAATGGGACTCCGTTCGTTTCATTGTTTGTATAATGGCTTCAGTTATAGAATTTGAAGAAATTCTTAATTTATCTTCATTTTTTTTCTAAGTTTCGAATTTCGTGAGGCGTCTTATTTTATATTATTTCTATTGATTTTTTTAACATTTATTGACTTTGATTAGCATCTATCCACGAGTGTTTTCATCACCAGATATTTATATCGTGAATGTTGTGGCCTTGCGTCTCGAGATTTATAAGATTGATTGTACGGTTCAAAATGATTTTTTACGGCTACCTTCGGTTTACCCCAATGTTTCTTTACAGACTCATGAGATTTGTTTTATTTATGGTGATGGCATGTGAGCCATAATTTGAAGCGCTAACTAACTTAACTTCACAATAACTTGCCTTCATTTGAAGCTGTTTAATTCGATACTAACCTGAACTGCAGGTCCTCCGCCCCACGACCTGCAGGGCGCTCGTAGTAATGGCGTCTGAATAAATATTTATGATATTGGATGTTTGCAAATCATATAGAATAGAATAGAAGTGTCGGCGCTGAAGAAATAGGCCCATGGCCTGTTGCCGATTCTTGAACTTTTCGTGACTTGATTCACAAGGGATCCGGCCTTTGGAACCCGATCTTTCCATAGCTGACGATTGATTGAGATAGCTGCTGGACTTATTGCCTGGTCCGTAATTTGCTAGGCATTTTAAGACTGAACATATGCTCCTGCATAGCTTCGTCTAGTCTGTTTTTGAAGATGTTCATACTCGGAGCGTCAACGATGCTATCAGGTAGGCTGTTCCACATGTCGGTGACTCGAAGCGAGAAGAAATGTTGCCGCATATGGATGTGTTCCAACGCAGTTTTTTTAGTTTATAGCTGTGGCCCCTGGTGTTGGTTCTTATGTTGATCACAAGTAAATTATGAGTTTAAAATTTAATTCTGATTGAATAAATTTGCACGATTGAATTTTGATTGTGAAAGTCAATTGTTCTGTCGTAGTCAGTGTCTCGTAGAGGAATGGTGCGTGACGAAATGGACAGGAAGATTCTTACGCTATTTTGGCATTATTCATTTGTAAACCATCACGCTGGAATATTACCTGTTTTCGGCTTAGTATTTTGGCTAGCGCGCGGTGTCACTGCGCTGTTTAAGTATTTCCTTCATGTTTTGTTTCTGTAATTTCAAGTTATTCTTCTGATTGATGTTCGTACAGATATATCTCAGAATTTTCGATTTATATTCATATGTCTCAAACGATTTTTTGAACCCAACTTTCGCCAATTTCTAAACAAAAAATGTTCAACCAAGTTGAAAATGTTACAATAATCAGAAATGTTTGCAGCTTTTTAAATTCAGAAACAAATTGCCACACATTCAATGAAGCAATATCCAAGCAGAACGAAATACAAGTTGTCTTTTAATTTTGTTTTCGACTAGAATGAACGGACAACCTCCATATATTTTTCATTGATTATAGACTTTATCCTGAAAATTCACAAGATTTCATGTATTCTTGAATGATGCGCACATTTTACGTGTGAGTTTAGAATAATTCTCACCTAAAGCAAGAGAATAAACGATTTTCACAATATAATTGTAATGCCCTATAAAGAAACTAACAACCACAACTTATTTCAAATATCCTAACATTCAATTATCATCATTCTCAATTGATGTCCTCAATTATTTACTAATCAATAATTTAACAATATTCTACACGGGTGAATAGCATGCAATACATCCCACTCAACTGATAATGACAAAAGTTCAGCGAAATAAACTAATTTATGACGGTTAAATCGACAAGAGAGTGCGAAGTATGGCTGAGGTGTGAAGTTGTTATTGACATTGAACTTGTAATCTTCACTATTTGAACACTTCACGCTATATATTAGATACTATGGCCTATGAGTAGCATATACTTTTCAACGAGCGAAAAATAAACTTATGCGATTGATAAATTGCAGTCACTCAGCCTATTATATCCAAGGGTATCAGTCGGCGATTCTAATTTGCTAAGAATTAAAAAGAAAACGTTCGAGGGGGAGGAACTGAAAAAAAATCCTTCAAAGCGATTGGTAATCTGGGTGTTAGGTCAACCATTTCGTTCTGCTCGACGGCGTTCTCTCGTTCCGACGACCGAGCGAGAAAAGCACCACAATTAGTTACAAATATATAAGAGTTTGCTCTGGAAGAAAACTTCTTATTAGGACACACGATTTAAACTTGTCGAGAGCATGGAAGGCGACCTGCACTACTGCTCTCTTACAAAGCAAAGTTTGTGATTCAACAGGAGAAGCAATCAACAATGCACGAAGAAGCTGCCAGCCGTTGCCATTTGAGCTCGCTTCTAAGGCATCGCGCAGAATCAGCTGTTTTGTTTCGTTATAGTTCATGTTTGCATACAGCAATTCGTGTGGTAGTAAGTGATTTGTATCAATATATCTTTGATAAAGTTTACATAAATATTCCAGTGATTTCATATTCTGTAATTATGGGAAAGAGAGCGATTATGTGATTGCCTTGCATCGGAAGTAGGAGCACAGAGCAATATCGTGGGACAGTCCCATATCAAGGAGATAATTAAATACAAAGGCCCATACAAGGGATATGGTGCAACAGGTATAAGACAGTCTAACATAGAGGAGATACAGCAACATGAAGAGAACAGCCTAACTTAGATGAAATCGTGTAACGGATTGTCCAGCATAAAGAACATGGTGTGATATGAAGGAAAAAGTTCAACATGGAGGTGCATACCGACGTATAGGAGTTGGCGAAACATAGCGGGGCAATCCAACATATTGATGATCGTGCAACATGGAGAAAACAGTCCAACATACAGGAGAGAGGGTAACATTGAGTGTACAGAACAATAGAGAGGATATAGTGGAACATGAAGGGGACAGTCCAACATAAATAATGGCAACATGGATGGTAAGGACTTCCATCAAGAACGGCAGCCATAAGCTGCGGCCACACTAGAATTACCGTCAGTTTTACCTGCCTGGTAATGGGCTCAAAACCTTGATTTTTTTTAAACCTTGATTTTTAAAAAATTTTTAAATAAAACTGGCATCATTTTTCACCAAACAAGAATACTACATTTAAGTACATATTTTTCAGCTATGTGAGTAGCCACGCGGTGCCGTGACCGCGTGTAATTGTTCACTCTCCACGACTGTCAGATGACAACGCTTTAATTATTATACGTTAATTAGTGAACAACACGATTAAATTTCAACGAAGCTGCAATTAAAAGAAATAACTTTTACACTAATTTTGTGTAAATTTTTAACTTATTAGAACTCACCGTCGCTACGTAGAAATTTCTTGGCAGGCTGAGTCAGGAATGAATAATGCTGAATAATGCTCATGCCTAGAAAGTTCAATTATTTTTCATGCCCTACATTTGGATTACTGAATTTCTTATTGTATCATAAAATTACTGATATATTTTGGGGAAAATCGTTGATGCGAGTCGAAAAAAATGTAGTTTTTAAGAAATTTATAGATTCAAATTGTTTATATTTTTTAATAATGAACCTTTAACAAGAGAACTACTCATGTAATGAAATTCATGAATATGATATATAATATTAATTATATTATATATTATAATTATATTTTCATGAAACGAAATGTACAGGACGTAACAAGCGGACGCTATACCCTTCATTTAACGAAATGTACAGGACGTAACAAGCAGACGTTATGCCTTCATTTAACGAAACGTACAGGACGTAACAAGCGCACGATATGCCTTCATTTAACGAAATGTACAGGACCTGTCTCTTANAAACGTACAGGACGTAACAAGCGGACGTTATGCCTTCATTTAACGAAACGTACAGGACGTAACAAGCGGACGATATGCCTTCATTTAACGAAACGTACAGGACGTAACAAGCGGACGTTATATCTTCATTTAACGAAACGTACAGGACGTAACAAGCGGGCGTTATACCCTTCATTTAACGAAATGTACAGGACGTAACTAGCGGACGTTATACCCTTCATTTAACGAAATGTACAGGACGTAACAAGCGAACGTTATACCCTTCATTTAACGAAATGTAGCCGAACCTTAGCCGAACTATATGGTTCGACTAAGCCGCTAAGGCATGTAAGTCAGTGACCAGACTGTGCTAGCGTCTTACAATTATGTTTCATACTGGAGCAGTAAACACGGCAGGAGTTCTCCTCATTTATTGCATCAAGGTTTTGAGACCAGATTACGCACTGTATTACAGATTTTTAAATGAGTATGGCAACTGGAGTTACTTGATGTTACAATGTTCTAGGTCGATGCTAAAATTATGAATATGTAACTAGTTCATATCTAACAGTATTATAATGCTATATTTGTTGTTAATGTTGCGGTTGCCCTAATTATAATGAACATGAAATTTAGGAGATTTGGTACATGTCCCTTGGACGTTTGGAAAGTCTCATACTGCAGTAATTTTTAATTTAGTCACCCTGTAAAATTATTTCATTTTATTTCGCATGAAGATGATTTCATATCAAATATATCACATGAAATCAGAATTACTAAAATTCCATGTATAAATTCAAAGAGAAATTTTTAATAGTTTTTTCGAAATTCTGAATAATAAGTCACATTTAGGTCTTACTGAATTATCTGTACCATGTTGGTTGATGTTATTAGGTGGCATAGCGCCAAATTTCCTTGCAGTAAATATCTGATTGGAAAATATTCTTAATTAAATTTTGAGTCCCTAGAGGGCTTAGTGCATTATCTCGGGATGAGTTTATACAATTGCTGTACGTAATAATCTATAACCATTAAATTCGTACACCACGTAGTATGAATACATCATGTATTGTTCTGTATATATGTAATGCATTCAGTCATCTTTACCAAGAACCCGGGTGAATTCATTATACTAGATGTTGAAGAAATTTTTCTTAATTCTCGTCATAATTAATTAGCAGAAAAAATCATGCCCCCTCCCTGGCTGTCGCAGAGAATGTCAGGAGTCTTGGCGTGGAAGGAATTGGTCGTTGGCAGCGTTTAAAACAAGTCGCTTCGTGTTCTGTATACGCTGCTCATGTTGAAATTATTTCACCTCAGGGATACAAATTTGAATTTCTTTTCGAACTTTGCACAACGCAGCCGAGGTGCGCAGGAGCCGATATTGAGGTTGTGCGCGTGTGCTGGGGTCTCCCAGGTTTGGCCAGCCGTAATTATAGTCCTTTAACGTGGACCCCAACAAAGGCTGGTAATGAAAGACTCTTCGCAAATCCACTCTCTTCAATTTGAATTCCGTAACTCTCCTAAGTAGGAAAATAGCAAAAAATAAATAACCTAAGGTAACAAATAAACGAACAAAAGACAAAGTATGAATAAACATTTCTCATGAATAATCTAATGTAACTATGCAGAAAACAACAAAATATCACATTGTCACATTGATATAATCACTAATTGAAAAACAAGCGAACAAACACATTACCAAGTTAACACGCACCTTGACTCTGTGGGTTCAAATGCGGGACTGACTAGAATGGACGGGTACCAACGAAAACCATTGCAAGACCACCGACACGAATCATTGCTTGGCATCGCTGTTATTTTCAGATGCAAACAATGCGACAACCTTTGCATGTTGTGTTTGATGCACAGGAAAAGAAATGAAGAGAATTAAGTAGCAGCGGATGACGAATAAAACTTTATTTCCATGTGATTGGGCTTGGGTTGAGTCACAATCGTGAAGCAAGTGTAACAGGCAACAAATGTTATACTTGCTTGCATCGATCAAAATAAATGATGGAATATAGTTATCCAATACAAGCAAGAATAAACGAGTACAGCAACAATGAGAGGAAAATAATAGCTACAACAAGATGATAATCGCAGCAGGTACGAAAAAAATAAAACCGTAGTACCTAAAGAAATTAGTTAAACAGCAAACAGCTCTTGCATGCGTCCGATACTTAATACATGTTCTCACAGGTACCGCAAGAAGCGTCCAACTTTGAATGATGAATGGTTATCTATAATGTATGGGTAACTACACCAGCTACTGAGGATAATACAGTGAATTATTACTATTTCTTTGTAACCAAAATTGAAAATCTTGCAAACTCCGAATTGCTTATAACTAACGAGATTTATCACATTTTTATCTACATGAAGCTCGCTCCACTCATGAGAGGTTGTGGATGCCAAATTTCCTTATTTTACAGTTCATTTCCAATGTAAGAGGCTTGAATTAAATGATTAAATTTTTAGATGAGTTCGTTTCAGGCAGCGTTTAGTGATAGTCTGATTATTGATAAATTTTCAGTGCTAAACTCGCGATCATATTATAATAAAATAAATAATAGCGTCAGCGTTTATTAGGCCGTAGGCCTGTCGCCGATTCTTAACATGACGGAATATTCACAGCATGTTGCGGTCTCGAACTCGCAACTCGCTGCTACAATTCTGCTGTGCTTAACCGCCCGGCCTCCTCGCCGATTCTGACCAGAAACTGGCGCACAGAGCTGGGATCGAACCCGCGCCTCTCTGCTCCAATCTTGGTACTCAGGGCCTATACTTTCGAAAAAAGTTAAGAGATCGCAAGTTCATCAGCCAATCATCGACGTCCTTTCAAGCAAAGTCCACAATCATAGACAAGAAAATAGAGCGTAAGTACTTACGTTCACTTAGCGAGTTTTGAAAGTAAGGCCCCAGAACTGTAACAACTGGGTCGCCCTTTTACGACTGCCCGAACTTTTTAATCTATGAATGTCGTAGCACTACTACTGTCGACTGAGACCCACATAGAGCATTGCCGCCTGTCATTATATTTGTATTACTGGCAATATGATAGCGCTGCTAATTTGAGTGGATACAATTGAAACTTCATGGAAACTTTCTTCGCGACTTTTCGTGTTAGGATGTGGGACTGTAAAAACTGAGGCCTGCAACAAGTACGAGCCTGATAGGGTTGTATTATCATCTCATTTTTCTCGGCAATTCTAAAATTATATGTAATCTCAAAACTTGATACGGGCAAAAATAATCGGATAAATATTTTGATATATCAATGAGTATCAAGAATACGACGAAACACCTGAAGTGTCTCGCACCTCGACAAGAATTTACGTTGATTTTCGCCACGTCAATAATGTCGACTTAAGAAAGCATAGAAGAAAGCCCAGCGAAAAACATAAACAATTTTGACTTCGGAGTAAGCGACAAGATGAGCGTGGAGAGTTCCGGCGCTGCTGAGGCAGTACAGGATCATTTGGATGTGGGCGATGAAGCAAAATGTTGGAGAGGTGATGAAGTCTATATAGGATATGAAGTCTATATAGTATATGAAGTCTATATATGCAGGTTTGGTTGAAGACCAGAGCGTTTGGTCTTCAACCAAACCTGCATAAATGAAGAACTTCTGCCTAACTACACTAATATTCGAAGTCTATATAGTATATATATCCATAATCATTGGCACTTATCACAGATATTCATGAGATAAGTGCCACCCCTGTGCGTATGGAACTTGATTCAGAAATCAAAGCATCAGAAATTCAGCATTAATGCGAAGATGAATTTGAGAACGAATTCGCTTTAGTTAATTTTGACGAATCCTTCGACAATTTTGATGAGAACAACGAACAGAATGGACATTAAAGTAGCCGAAAAATTTGCCGGTGTCAGTGTGCAGTGCGATCGTCGGAAATTGAAAAGCAGTACCAAGTCATAGAAGATAGTCAGCGGGAAAATACAAGAAAATCATGGAAACATTTTCGGTTCTTGCAGAACGAGTCCGAGAAACTCATGGATGGAAAATTAAGCAAAATCGATGTCATCGAGCAGGCTATTTCTGATTTGTACCAACTTTACGACGAGCAGATTTTCGGAATGAGACGGCGGCTGGGTCAACTTGAGGTCGAGGTAGGGCTGCTTAATGAGCGACTTAAAATCAGTAATATTCTCTGTCACATTAGGGACAACGCTAGAGCAAGTCAACAAAATTTTGGCTCATAAAAATCCACGAAAAGTGAGTGGAACCTCCGAAAAAATTGTGCGATGACCAACAAAGAGAATTGGTGCAAGATTTGCGATTTTGGATTCTCAACGGAAGCGGATGGTTGCAGGAAGCACCGAAAACGAGACGACAAACGCAGCGGGCAATAAACCATCACAGATGACACGATGAAGAGGTCTGCAACTGATTTCAAGTCAAACGAAAGGACGAACATAAAGAAGGATATTACAGACCCTGGAAAACAAAGCAGCGTGAGTGCGGATAATGCTAATAATTAAAATAAATTCAGTGAAACCCCCAGCACATTTGATGAATGTTGTTTTGAAAGTAAATAGTCGACCGCCCTCGCACTGCATACACAACCTGATGCTGACCCTGACAGCTCTTCACAAAGCGGTCTGGTCGTCTCACGGAATTCGGACTACATTTCAGATTCTCAATCAACGGAAGATCAATCAAAGGAATTCCAGAGTGAGGAGTCGTGCGATGAGTCTCAAGAGGTCTACTACATACCATGTTATGGACCGGGTGCATATTTGGAAGTTTCTGATGACAGTGTCAGAAGTGAGCAACACTCTGGCTTCCTGTTGGGTCGGATGATCAGAAAAGAGGCCGTTTGGTTAAGGGGCAAGGAAGCTAATCTAAATCATTTACCAACTAATCAATAGGATTTTTATGAAGATGGTGATAATTAAGGCGCAGATGAAGTTGATGATGAAGACAAAGACGAAGTTGATGATGAAGGCAGAGACAAAGTTGCTGATAAAAGCGGAAACGGAGTTGCTGATACAGGCAGAGACGAAATTAATGATGAAGGCAGCGACGAAGTTTATGATGAAGGCAGAGACGAAGTTAATGATGCAGGCAGAGACAAAGTTGATGATGAGCAGAGACGAAGTTGATGATGAAGGCGGAAACAACGTTGCTGATGTAGGCAAAGACGAAATGGAAGATAATTGCGACGAAGAGAAATAGGATACTGATCGACGAGGAAAGTCGCATCGGCGAAAGTACCGACGATGAGGATTAATTTTCTTTGATGGATAGCAACTGAATTTTTTGTACCGTGCTTGTCAATTTGAAGTTATTTTTTTGTGAATCTGTGTTTTGTTTACAATTCAAAATATGTAAACAATCTAGCGCGTAAAGCTACGTAATAAGAAGGAAAAAATTTCATTCTGAGAAAATTGAAGCAACGGCTTCTTAAAGAGTAGTTATTGAGCTTGAGTCTTTCAACAAGATAATTCAGCTCATAATTGAATATCGATGATTGAGTAATTATTCAAAATACAAATATTGAAGATAGATAAGATTTAAAAATCAACTTAGTTCGGTCGTTCGCACCGATTATTTTTGTTCTAAGTTGATTGTTCAAAACAATAAAAAATATTAGGAATCTGGATTGAAAAATATTGATAAAGCTAAACGATTGCTCGATAATCTTTCAAAAATCTCTTGAACAAGATTTGTTAGAATAAAATCTTTTCATGATAATGTGAATACGAAGTTTTATGTAAAATCAGTATATTTCATAGCTGTCTATGATGAAGAATGGGCCTGTAATTAATACGATGTAAAATAGAGTAGTGCGCCGACTCTGACTGAAATAATGTTGAACTTTGAAACTCTTCAACACGTCTAATGTGTACGAAGAACACTACATTTATTAAACCTGCCAATGTCTTATGCGAAAATGAGCGGAAATATAGTTTTAAACTGATAATGAAGTGGTAAATCCTATGTAGATATTTCATCTAGTATATTAACTGAACTAGGGAATTTATTTTACTTTTCGAACAGAATACTCACGAAGGTAATTAAGTAAAAGAGACGAGGATTCATTTTAAATTATTAATGGATAAGGTTTAATGATCCTTGGTCCGTAAAACTTACCTGACGCTGTAACAAGGCCGGTAGTGAAAGGGTTTCCTATTTGAATGCTGCAAACTAAACCCCATCAAGACTTGAATACTTTCGTATGAAAATTTTTATATTTCCTACTCTTAAACTTCATACTTTTTTCATTTTTAACTTTTTAAGTATCTAACAACCACGCAAGTTTATGATATTCCTAAACTCCAAAGTGAGTGGCTGTGTGTTCACACAAGTTTGAAATAACTCTGTTTAGTGTTTAGCCGAAATGATGTATATATTTAATGAGAATTTACGAATTTATTTCCCATGTCTATATCGCCGCACGCATCAACGAAGAAGTTGTACGATTTGAGCTTAGGCGCATGAATAGGAACATTTTCATGGAGAATTTCCTTGTGAAGCATTTCTGATCGACTTGACGAGTAAAAACAACTAATGGTGAAAGCCATGGGTAACTTTATTTATAATTTTATTGATGCGTTGCTTACCTAACATGATTTCGAAAATCATTCTGAGTTGAGATGAACTAAGATTTGCCTCACTAACATTTGCTTGATGTAAAAATGTGGTAATCATCAGTAACTTGAAACTTGCTAAAAGTTGTCACTCGAACCAACTACAATGTTATATTCGATACATTATATTTCTTTGCATTGTAAAAGCGTATGTGAATTATAAAGTATAGAAATATTTTGCTCGAATATTTCACTAGAAAATCTCAGTGAAAAAATTACATTTGCATATTTGAATTCGCCTATCAAAGTATTTATCTGTAATGCCAAGAGCGGCACTAATACATTACTTTCAGTGTTATTCCGCAATTATTGATTAATTAACATTTTGACAAACTTTATAAATTAACCTGTACTCGCGAAAATAAGAAAATTGGAATAGAATTAGGATTTGCTCATTTATTAATCATTCATCTTACGCCTCAGTAATTCAGTTGAGGTCATACTAATAATCATACTACTTATCAATAATTAGTCATAATCATAATCATAGTAATCAGTGAGGATTGCAAATAATCATCAATGGCTTACATTTATTTGCATTATGTCTAACAAAATATGTTAAATTCTATGTTAACATTCACGTGCCGGTAAATCAAACCCTGGTTGCAATACCCGTGGAGTTTTTCTCGCTGTGTGAAACTATGAAATTCACGTACCTGTGACATGCAGTCCGGAAATACGTGAAATAATTCTGAAATTCTAATGGTCTTCTGGTATGAATTTATTTCAATTACATTTTTGTGAGTTTAGGTCTCCTTCTCCGGCCAAATTATTGAATGTGTGACACCTGGGGATACCATCTACGATACATGATACCACCTGTCATACATGATTCCACCTGCCATACACGATACCACCTGCCCCACAGTGTACACACCTGCCCCACAGTGTACACACCTGCCCCACAGTGTACACACCTGCCTCACAGTGTAAGCGCAGGTGCTGCTCATGGCTGTAGGTCGCAGGAATACAGACAGGTGCGCAGGTGCTGCTTCGTGACACTTGTGGACTGAAAACTACTGCCCTGAACACTCAAAGTTGCCGAGACAGTCGAGTGGTGCACGAGATATGGGCGTCTCGATGATTACAAGCTTGCATTTGATCTTGTTAGCGGAAATTTCTTAATTGCAGTGCGGTACTAAGACAGTAGATTTGAGTAATAGAATAGAACTGAATTATTGTGGAGTTTTCTTCGCTTTTAAATATCTAGTGAATCTGCGATTCGAGCAATCTAAGTGAAATTATTAAGAGAACTTCGATTTTATCAGTTGCAAGGGGTTTCGTATCTACTTGCTACTAAATTATAAAATCACTCTATTGAAAATATTATTCTTTAATTTGTACCGAGATTGATGACTGAATTCGGGACTAGGCACGTAATTTCGGAAGTGAGAGAATGATTCAAAATGAAATTTTTCGAAGGCGCCTAATTTAGAAGCAATTGAGAGGTGAAGGCTGAAAATTTCTTCTGCGAGCAGCAAATTATCCTCTTTCACTGACGTTTTACTTGTTATTTCCATCTAATCCATACTGAATTTTTCTTGTCGAAGAAATGACGAAACTTGACGCTCACATCGTTCCAGATTAGAAAACAGGAGGATTTCGTAAAAATGTACTCGTAACTTATTTTTGCCTGTCCAATTATGTTCATTAGTTTCGTCCCGTGTGCAGGCGACAGCCCGGCCTCCATGCCCCCCGTGGACCCCGCACCACCGCCGGAGGGGGCGGCCGGCCGAGACCTGCGGCGATCGGCATCGACTTCGGGACGAGCAAATGCTGCGTGGCTGCGGTGCGCGACGGTCGGGTGGACGTCCTGGAGAACGAGTTGGAGCAAAGGACGACGCCTTCCTTTGTTGCCTTCAACTCCCAGCAGCGACTAGTGGGCAGCGATGCCCTGGACCAGCCCGTTGTGAACTGCGCCAACACCGTGTACGCCGTCAAGAGCTTCCTGGAGAGGACCTATGACGAAGTGAAGGACTGCTATTTTCCTTGTCATATTCAACCAATTCTCAAAGGCCATAGAATCGAGTACGTCGCCCATTACAAAAATCGTGATCAGAGGCTGAGACCCGAGCAAGTGGCCGCCATGCTGCTCGGCAAGATGAAGGACATCGCGGAATCCTCTCTGGGTTGTCCCGTGGACCGCGCGGTCATCTCGGTACCGGCTTCGTTCGGCAACGCGCAGCGACTCGCGGTAAAATACGCCGCGCAAGTCGCAGGACTTGAAATTCTTGAGCTGATCAACGAAACAACCGCGGCTCAGTATTTTGGCTAGCTCGCGTTGTCACTGCGCCGTTTAAATATTTCGTTCATGTTTTGTTTTTCTATATTTAACTTTTTCTTTTGATTCATGTTTGTACAATTATGTCTCATAGATATTTCGGTTTATATTCATATGTCTCAAACGAATTTTTTTAACCCAACTTCTTCAATTTCTTAACAATGAATTTTCAACCAAGTTAAAAATGTTACTACAATAAAAATTTTTTGCATTTTTTTCTTTTTTATATGCAGAAATAAATTGCCACACATTCAATGAAGCAATATCCCAGCAGAACGAAATACAAGTTGTCTTTTCATTATGTTTTCGACTAGACTGAACGGACAACCTCCATATATTTTTTGTTGATTATAGACTTTATCCTGAAAATTCACAAGATTTCATGTATTCTTGAATGATGCGCACATTTTACGTGTGAGTTTAGAATAGTTCTCACCTAAAGCAAGAGAATTAACGATGTTCACAATATAAATGTAGTGCCCATTAAAGAAACTAACAACCATAACTTATTTCAAATATTCTATCATTCAATTATTATCATTCTCTCTTGATGTCCTCAATTATTTACTAATCAATAATTTAACAATATTCTACACGCGTGAATAGCATGCAATATATCCCGCTCAACTGATAATGATAGAAGTTCAGTGAAATAAACTCATTTATGACGGTTAAATCAATGATAGAGTCCAAAGTATTGCTGGGGTGCGGGGTTGTATTGACATTGAACTTGTAATCTTCACTATTAGAAAACTTCACACTATATATTAGATACTGTGGCCTTTGGGTAGCATATGCCTTTCAATTTTTATGCCTGCTGCGATCAATAAATTCCAATCACTCAGCCTATTATATCCAAGGGTATCAGTCAGCTATTCTAATTTGCTAAGAATTAAAAAGAAAAATGTTCGAGGGGGAGGAACTGAAAAAATCCTCCAAAGCGATTGGTAATCTGATTGTTAGGTCAACCATTTCGTTCTTCTCGACGGCGTTTTCTCGTTCCGACGACCGAGCGAGGAAAGGCTCCACAATAACTTACAAATATATAAGAGTTTGCTCTATAATAAAACTGCTTATTAGGACACATGATTTAAACTTGTTGAGAGCAAGGAGGGCGACCTGCACTACTGCTCTCTTGCGAAACAAAGTTCGTGAGTCAACAGGGGAAGCAATCAACACAGCACGAAGAAGCTGCCAGCCGTTGCTATTTGAGCTCGCTTCTACGGCATCGCGCAGAATCAGCTGTTTTGTTTCGTTCTAGTTCATGTTTGTATACAGCAATTCGTGTGGTAGTAAGTGATTCGTATCAAAATGTCCTTTATAATATCCTATTATAATTTGTAAAATTGTATTAATTACAATTGTATTGTAATATCCTTTTATAATTTGTAAAATTGGTGATTTGCATCAACATATCCTTTTACATAAATATTCAAGTGATTTCTTATTCTGTAACTACGGAAAAGAGAGCGATTATGTTGATTGCCTTGCAACGGAAGTAGGAGCACAGAGCAAAATGGAGGGGACAGTACAACATACAGGAGATAGGGCAACATTGAGGATACAGAACAATAGAGAGGATATAGTGGAACATGAAGGGGACAGTCCAATATAAATAATGGCAACATGGATGCTAAGGACTTACATCAAGGCCTGCTGTCATCAGCTGCGGCCACACTAAAATCGTCGTCAGCTTTACCGGCCATGCCAGAGCTGATAGGCTGTCTTAATATCTAGAATGGGATGGAGGGTCGCAGGCTAAAGGGAGGGGGACAGCCAGAGCTGAAAGGCTGTCTTAATATCTAGAATGGGATGGAGGGTCGCAGGCTAAAGGGAGGGGGACAGCCAGAGCTGGAAGGCTGTCTTAATATTTAGAATGGGATGGAGGGTCAGAGGCTAAAGAGAAGGGGATGCGTGCGTATGAAGCGGTCAACCCGCAAACCCATATTAATTTTATCTATAATTCTGGCACACATCAATGCTCAAAATATTGCGTGTGTTGTTATTGCGGCGCTTATGTGGCTAGACTTGCGATTTTTTGTTCGGTCTAATAAAGTCACAAAGAAAACTCGACCATTTGGCGAGATTTATTTCATGGCATTGAACGTTTGTCGGATGATTAAATAAAAATGTTAAGCAAGTCCACACACGCACAACTTAAATATCGGCTCCTGCACACCTCGGCTGCGTTGTGCAAAGTTCGCAAAGAAATTCAAATTTGTATCCCTGAGGTGAAATAATTTCAACATGAGCAGCGTATACAGAACACGAAGCGACTTGTTTTAAACGCTGCCAACGACCAATTCCTTCCACGCCAAGACTCCTGACATTCTCTGCGAGAGCCAGGGAGGGGACATGATTTTTTCTGCTAATTAATTATGACGAGAATTAAAAATAAATTTCTTCAACATCTAGTATAATGAATTCACCCGCGTTCTTGGTAAAGATGACTGAATGCATTACATATATACAGAATAATACATGATGTATTCATACTACATGGTGTACGAATTTAATGGTTATAGATTATTACGTACAGCAATTGTATAACCTCTTCCTGTGATATGCACTAAGCCCTCTGGGGACTCAAAATTTAATTACGAATATTTTCTAATCAGATTTTCATTGCAAGGAAATTTGGCGCTATGCCACCTAATCTTATCAACCAACATGGTGCAGATAATGACTAATTGTTCAGAATTTCGAAAAACTATTAAAAATTTCTCTTTGAATTTATACATGGAATTGTAGTAATTCTGATTTCATGTGATATATTTGATATGAAATCATCTTCATGCGAAATAACATGAAATAATTTTACAGGGTGACTAAATTAAAAATTACTGCAGTATGAGACTTTCCAAACGTCCAAGGGACATGTACCAAATCTCCTAAATTTCATGTTCATTACAATTAGGGCGACCGCAACATTAACAAATTTAGAATTATAATACTGTCAGATATGAACTAGCTACATATTTATAATATTAGCATCGACCTAGAACATTGTAACATCAAGTAACTCCAGTTTTTATAATCATTACATATCTGTAATACAGTGCGTAATCTGGTCACCAAACCTTGATGCAATAAATGAGGAGAACTCCTACCGTGTTTCCTTCTCCAGTATGAAACACAATTGTAAGACGCTAGCACAGTCTGGTCACTGACTTACATGCCTTAGTCGAACCATATGGTTCGGCTAAGGTTTGGATACATTTCGTTAAATGAAGGGTATAACGTCCGCTAGTTACGTGCTGTACATTTCGTTAAATGAAGGGTATAACGTCCGCTTGTTACGTCCTGTACTAGGATTGCAAATAATCATCAATGGCTTACATTTATTTGCATTATGTCTAACAAAATATGTTAAATTCTATGTTAACATTCACGTGCAGGTAAATCAAACCCTGGTTGCAATACCCGTGGAGTTTTTCTCGCTGTGTGAAACTATGAAATTCACGTACCTGGGACATGTAGTCCGGAAATACGTGAAATAATTCTGAAATTCTTATGGTCTTCTGGTATGAATTTATTTCAATTACATTTTTGTAAGTTTAGGTCTCCTTCTGGTGCCAGATTATTGCATGAGTGACACCTGGGGATACCATCTACGATACATGATACCACCTGTCATACATGATTCCACCTGCCATACACGATACCACCTGCCCCACGGTGTACACACCTGCCCCACAGTGTACACACCTGCCCCACAGTGTACACACCTGCCCCACAGTGTAAACACCTGCCCCACAGTGTACACACCTGCCCACAGTGTACACACCTGCCCCACAGTGTACACACCTGCCCCACAGTGTACACACCTGCCCCACAGTGTAAACACCTGCCCCACAGTGTAAACACCTGCCCCACAGTGTACACACCTGCCCACAGTGTACACACCTGCCCCACAGTGTAAACACCTGCCCCACAGTGTACACACCTGCCCCACAGTGTACACACCTGTACTGCATGTCTCCAGGTATCAGGAAACAAGTGTTCGGCTGATGTCTCAGCTGACACACCCCTGCTGTTCACCCCAAACCCAAGTGCAGTTAGCGTCAGTTATTGTTGTCGCTGGCAGCGGCTCGGTGTTGGCGTCTCGCTAATTTCCAGTGAAAAATTACTACAGGAGTAAGATTTTTTACCGTGCGACAGCTGGCCTAAGAAAATTTATATTTGTACGATTGTAAAACTGGCCGGGAAGAGAGCGTAGGTTTTAACGTTCTCTCAGAGTCAAGATTATAGTTTTTCAGTTAAATTTAAGATGGTTTTTGTTACGTTATGTTTTGGCTATAACCATATGTCAAATAAACAGGAGAATACGGTATGAAGACACTGAATTATTATGCCTAGCTAAGTTTCATACAAGTTTCTTATTTTAACGTAAAAAAAATCGGATATAATTCTCGCAATTATTCAAAAGAGAGGCAGTGAGACCGTCAGTTTTCCTTACCTTTATTTATAATTATTTATGTTCCTCTAAGTTTTCATTCGTAACGCATTTCTTCGTATCACTTCCTTCCTTATTCGCACTCAAGTAAAATGATGAAACGTTGCCTTCAAAACGAAACGCAAATGACAACTAAACTTTTTTATCTTAAACATTACAACCGTAGTGTAATTAAAATTTTTGTGCAATCAAGTAATGACGAGAAATTCAAAGTAAATTGAACATACGCAACATTTATAATATAAAACTGAATTTAAGATAGTGCAAATGCACAATTGACGAGTGAAATCCCATAGATCAATAATATATGATTTAAAACCTAGCCTCATATAAGAAACATTTCATGGACAAAATCACGGGCCTTTTAAGGTTTAAAAAAGCTCCTTAAAAAGCTCTTTTTAGAGCATTTTATCATTTACGGAAAAAATGCACTATTGTACTCGCCATGTCCGTCCGTCCGTCTGTCCGTTTGTCCGTGACTTCACGTTTTCGTCGACGAGAAAATGCGCTCTCTGTCACTCACTGCAGTGAGTACTGAGTTATATATATTTTTTTTCTAAGTTTCGTTCGCTGGGCGCGAGGGCTGGCTACAGCAATCTTGTGAGTAGAGGCAGCAGGCTGCAGCAATCTTGTGAATGGAATAAATATTTCGATGCAGGAAATTTTTCATGATTTATAACATGTCTCTATCAGTGACAGTTCTTGCATTGCCTCTGGGACGGAAATTTATGAAGGTTGATCGAAAACCGAAATTTAATTTAATATTAAACATGCAACTGTGCGTGCAGATTTTGCCCACTATGAAAAACAGCAATCTTGTGAGTAGAGGCAGCAGGCTGCAGCAATCTTGTGAATGGAATAAATATTTCGATGCAGGAAATTTTTCATGATTTATAACGTGTCTCTATCAGTGACAGTTTTTGCATTGCCTCTGGGACGGAAATTTATGAAGGTTGATCGAAAACCGAAATTTAATTTAATATTAAACATGCAACTGTGCGTGCAGATTTTGCCCACTATGAAAAATTTTTTTGGTCAATTTCAATTGATTTTCGATTTTTTGTGATGATGGTGATCGACATGATGGTGATGTTTCGTTCGCTTCAAGGATGTTGAATCCAGTTCCGTAGTTCAGGGAGGGAGTCGAGTTAGCCAGAGTTAGAGGATTCCTTCACGGGTAAATATAATTAAATTTGTCAATCTTGATTATTCCTCCTGGAAGATTATTCATTCTGTCGTTGAACCGCTTTCAGGTAAGTGCTGGTCACCGCCGACAACAGATTCTTATCAATCAATTAATTACCTTATCAATTAATTATCTTAGCAATCAATCACCGAAGCTGTCAATTACTTCATCAATAAATCACCGTAGCTATCAATCACTTCATCAATCAATTACCGTAGCTATCAATCACTTCATCAATAAATTATCGTAGCTATCAATCACTTCATCAATCAATTACCGTAGCTATCAATCACTTCATCAATCAATTACCGTAGCTATCAATTACTTCCTCAATAAATTATCGTAGCAACAATTACCGTAGCAATCGTCAATGAATTACCACATCAACCAATTGCCGTATCAATTAATTACTTCATCAATCATGTACTTCATCATTCAATTACTTCATTGAATGATCAAGTCATCATTCATCATTCAATTACTTTGTCATCATCAATTTAGTGAATCAACTAAAAACTTGATTCAATACAACAATGAACTCTTTTGCATTCATTCACGACCAATCATTCACTTTTAGTCTCTAGATCATCTGCGATGGAAGTCTCCGTATTTCTGTCCACTACTCGTCAAGCCTTCCTCCGTTTTTCCATTTTCAAATCTCTAGCTATCCTTTTATGTTTTCCTGTCCTTTGACTGATTTCTGTTGAATTTTAATTTTGCCACCTTCCTGAAATCCATCAATTAATTAACACCGAAAAGCATCAAACTTTAGGTTCACTAATTTAATTTTCTGCGTTTTTTAATTTCTTGTGTGAATTTGTTTCATATCCTTTATGCACATTTTATATATAAGATAACTCGTCAAGTATTGTTAATAGTTATCGATTCCGATTGGGAGCCACCAGAGCAACTCATTCGAGGACTTAATAATTCCTATTCTCTAGGGTCGACATTTTCAAGTCTTTGAATATATGCTCAACGATATAATTCTTTAGATGCCCGCCACATATTGAACTTGAGAACCCATCCCTACAAGAATGGACAATATTCAACCACTTGAATAAATATCGATGGAGTCATTACTTGCTTCATTTGTCCGATTGCGTGAGGCATTCATAATTAATTACACAACATTGCTATTAGCATAATATACATTAATATATTAATTGCGCTCGCAGGAAATGTTTGGAGGCATCAAGGTAGGGAAGGTGAGGGACGGCGACAACACAACATTATACATTATTATTGACATAATATGCACTAATATATTAATTGCCTAGGAAATGTTGGGAGGCATCAAGATCCTGTCCTTTGACTGATTTCTGTTGAATTTTAATTTTGCCACCTTCCTGAAATCCATCAATTAATTAACACCGAAAAGCATCAAACTTTAGGTTCACTAATTTAATTTTCTGCGTTTTTTAATTTCTTGTGTGAATTTGTTTCATATCCTTTATGCACATTTTATATATAAGATAACTCGTCAAGTATTGTTAATAGTTATCGATTCCGATTGGGAGCCACCAGAGCAACTCCTTCGAGGACTTAATAATTCCTATTCTCTAGGGTCGCCATTTTCAAGTCTTTGAATATATGCTCAACGATATAATTCTTTAGATGCCCGCCACATATTGAACTTGAGAACCCATCCCTACAAGAATGGACAATATTCAACCACTTGAATAAATATCGATGGAGTCATTACTTGCTTCATTTGTCCGATTGCGTGAGGCATTCATAATTAATTACACAACATTGCTATTAGCATAATATACATTAATATATTAATTGCGCTCGCAGGAAATGTTTGGAGGCATCAAGTTAGGGGAGGTGAGGGACGGCGACAACACAACATTATTATTGACATAATATGCACTAATATATTAATTGCCCAGGAAATGTTGGGAGGCATCAAGGTCGCCCCCACACCGGGCGCCTGCCTCGTCCTGTCCTTCGGCATCAACAACGAGTGGAGCTTCGATGACGCCATGGAGGACTACGGCTGCAGGGTGACTTATTTGCCTTATTGATTTTTTACTGTATTTACTTTCCACTGTGACAGCCAGTGCTACAAAAATGTTTCTATTGAAAAACTGGAAGTACCCAGACTAAAATGCTGAAACTGTTTACTTGGTTTAACGTTCGATAGTATTAATCTAGCTTCAACTGTTCCAAACGCTCTAAATTTCAATTCTCTACCGCCTGACATGAGTAACGGACCAATATTGTCACGAGCCTACTTCCCAAAAAGGATACGTTCTAGTGAGCGCAAAATTACTTGCACTGTTGGTTGTCGCCACGTACAACAACTTTAAAATGTTCTCTGTTGCGCACAAACGTCCTCAGGTTGCTACACTCAATAGTTTACGTGTAATTTAAGTTGAAAGTTATGTTCCCGGAGTGTGACATACGGCCGTGGAGGGTTAATAGCGACTCAACGGTTCATAAATGATCGAAAATAGTATAATGTTTGCGCACGTTTATTTACAACGTGCTAGATGACACGAGTGTTTATTAATTACTAATAGCTTTTATTTGCCCATCACAGGTGTACGCGTTTGACCCGACCATTGGGCAGCCGGTGCACCTCAGGGGGCGCGACATCCACTTCCGCCCATGGGGCCTGGGGGCCGTGAATGGGGTCATAAGGGGCATACCGGTAATTAAAATAAACCGTTAATTTCCAATTTATTCACGTGAGGCGTTTAATAGAGTAAAAAGTCACATCAAGTAAATTTTACAATAAAATTGTACGACGCGAAAAGTATCATTCCGACCGTTAATTAAAGAGATTTATGTCGGAAGTTCAAACAATGTTAACCAAACAATAAAATCAACAAATAGCCTAAATTCAGAAAAAAATTACTGCTGAATTCTCGTGATAAAACAGAATCATGGAATCATTTTGCTCCGAGAATGCTAGGAATCAAAATGAGTTGATATACAGAGAATAAATTTTGTTTGTTATTCTAGTACGTTTGAAATGGACATATATTTACTCATCTTGCCTTATCGTTGGTAGAAAATTTATGTTCAATTATTGGCCAGGTCAAAACCTATTGCAATATTCTAAAGAATATCCACGAAGAGGACAGCGTCATCGACTACCTTAAGATCGACATAGAAGGTTTCGAGTTGGACTTCTTCAGCAACGTTCTTGACGAAGATGTCGACCTCCTGGCGAACGTCAAAAGAGTAGTTATTGAGCTTGAGTCTTTCAACAAGATAATTCAGCTCATAATTGAATATCGATGATTGAGTAATTATTCAAAATACAAATATTGAAGATAGACAAGATTTAAAAATCAACTTAGTTCGGTCGTTCGCACCGATTATTTTTGTTCTAAGTTGATTGTTCAAAACAATAAAAAATATTAGGAATCTGGATTGAAAAATATTGATAAAGCTAAACGATTGCTCGATAATCTTTCAAAAATCTCTTAAACAAGATTTGTTAGAATAAAATCTTTTCATGATAATGTGAATACAAAGTTTTATGTAAAATCAGTATATTTCATAGCTGTCTATGATGAAGAATGGGCCTGTAATTAATACGATGTAAAATAGAGTAGTTCGCCGACTCTGACTGAAATAATGTTGAACTTTGAAACTCTTCAACACGTCTAATGTGTACGAAGAACACTACATTTATTAAACCTGCCAATGTCTTGTGCGAAAATGAGCGGAAATATAGTTTTAAACTGATAATGAAGTGGTAAATCCTATGTAGATATTTCATCTAGTATATTAACTGAACTAGGGAATTTATTTTGCTTTTCGAACAGAATACTCACGAAGGTAATTAAGTAAAAGAGACGAGGATTCATTTTAAATTATTAATTGATAAGGTTTAATGATCCTTGGTCCGTAAAACTTACCTGACGCTGTAACAAGGCCGGTAGTGAAAGGGTTTTCCTATTTGAATGCTGCATACTAAACCCCGTCAAGACTTGAATACTTTCGTATGAAAATTTTTATATTTCCTACTCTTAAACTTCATACTTTTTTCATTTTTAACTTTTTAAGTATCTAACAACCACGCAAGTTTATGATATTCCTAAACTCCAAAGTGAGTGGCTGTGTGTTCACACAAGTTTGAAATAACTCTGTTTAGTGTTTAGCCGAAATGATGTATATATTTAATGAGAATTTACGAATTTATTTCCCATGTCTATATCGCCGCACGCATCAACGAAGAAGTTGTACGATTTGAGCTTAGGCGCATGAATAGGAACATTTTCATGGAGAATTTCCTTGTGAAGCATTTCTGATCGACTTGACGAGTAAAAACAACTGATGGTGGAAGCCATGGGGTAACTTCATTTATAATTTTTTTGATACGTTGCGTACCTAGCATGTTGAAAATCATTCTGAGTTGAGACGAACTAAGATTTGCCTCACTAACATTTGCTTGATGTAAAAATGTGGTAATCATCAGTAACTTGAAACTTGCTAAAAGTTGTCACTCGAACCAGTTACAAAGTTATATTCGATACATTATATTTCTTTACATTGTAAAAGCGTATGTAAAGTATAAAGTATAGAAATATTTTGCTCAAATAATTCACTTGAAAATCTTATTTTTTTCCAGTGCAAAAGTTATATTTGCATATTTGAATTCGCCTATCAAAGTATTTATCTGTAATGCAAAGAGCGGCACTAATACATTACTTTCGGTGTTATTCCGCAATTATTGATTAATTAAAATTTTGACAAACTTTATAAATTAACCTGTACTCGCAAAAATGAGAAAATTGGAATAGAATTAGGATTTGCTCATTCATTAATCATTCATCTTACGCCTAAGAAATTCAGTTGAGGTCATACTAATAATCATACTACTTATCAATAATCAGTCATAATCATAATCATAGTAATCAGTAAGGATTGCAAATAATCATCAATGGCTTACATTTATTTGCATTATGTCTAACAAAATATGTTAAATTCTATGTTAACATTCACGTGCAGGTAAATCAAACCCTGGTTGCAATACCCGTGGAGTTTTTCTCGCTGTGTGAAACTATGAAATTCACGTACCTGGGACATGTAGTCCGGAAATACGTGAAATAATTCTGAAATTCTTATGGTCTTCTGGTATGAATTTATTTCAATTACATTTTTGTAAGTTTAGGTCTCCTTCTGGTGCCAGATTATTGCATGAGTGACACCTGGGGATACCATCTACGATACATGATACCACCTGTCATACATGATTCCACCTGCCATACACGATACCACCTGCCCCACGGTGTACACACCTGCCCCACAGTGTACACACCTGCCCCACAGTGTACACACCTGCCCCACAGTGTAAACACCTGCCCCACAGTGTACACACCTGCCCACAGTGTACACACCTGCCCCACAGTGTACACACCTGCCCCACAGTGTACACACCTGCCCCACAGTGTAAACACCTGCCCCACAGTGTAAACACCTGCCCCACAGTGTACACACCTGCCCACAGTGTACACACCTGCCCCACAGTGTAAACACCTGCCCCACAGTGTACACACCTGCCCCACAGTGTACACACCTGTACTGCATGTCTCCAGGTATCAGGAAACAAGTGTTCGGCTGATGTCTCAGCTGACACACCCCTGCTGCTCACCCCAAACCCAAGTGCAGTTAGCGTCAGTTATTGTTGTCGCTGGCAGCGGCTCGGTGTTGGCGTCTCTCGAATCTCAAGTGAAATTAACTGCATTAGTAAATTTTTTTTCCGTCCGGCAGCTAGCCTAAGAAAATTGATATTTTTACGACTGTTTCAGTTAACTTTAAGTTTTCAGTTAACTTTAATGTAGTTTCTGTTATTAATTTTTGGCTATAAACATATGTCAAATAAATAGTAAATCGCAGTGTGAAGACACTGAATTTTTAGGCCTAGCTAAACTTCATAAAAGTTTCTTATTTTTACGGCCCAGAAAAAAAGCACGGAGAATTTTCGATCTTTCGTAATTATCTGAATGAGAAACAGCGAGACCGACAGTTTTCTTTACCTTACTTTTTGTTTCCCCTAAGTTTTCATTCGTTACGCATTTCTTCACATTACTCACGCATCCTATCTCATTCGTGCTTAAGTAAAACGATGGAACGCAATCACGTTGCTTTCGAAACGAAACACGAATTACAACTAAACTTTTATTGGCTAAACATTATAACCATAATGATATTTTTAGCAATCAAGCATTGGCAAACAATCCGAAATACATTGAACATACGCAACATTTATATTTTATAGTATAAAACTGAATTCAAGATAGCGCATTTGCACAATTGACGAGTGAATACCCAAAAATCATTAATATATGATAAAAATACCAGCCTCTTATATAGAAACATTTCGTCGACAAAATCACGGGCCATTTAAGGTTTAAAAAAGCTCATTAAAAAGCTCTTTTTAGAGAATTTTCTCATTTGCGGAAAAAGACGCTATTGTGCTCGTTATGTCCGTCCGCCCGTCCGTCTGTCTGTCCGTGACTTGACATTTTCGTTGATTTTAAGAATATTCTGGAATGTGTCATGATTTAGATTATAGTTTAAAATTGGTTGAAGATTGGCCTTTCCGAAAATATGTAAGATAACCCAGGTCTTGATCTCATAAATAATTGACATAATAAATAAATAATACACGCACCGAGATTCTTAGCGCATTTTTAGCGCATTTTCTCATTTATGGAAAAATTGCACTATTGTGTTCGCCATGTCTGTCCGTCCGTCCGTCCGTCTGTCTGTCTGTCCGTCTGTCCGTCTGTCTGTCCATCCGTCTGTCCGTCCGTGACTTCACGTTTTCGTCGACGAGAAAATGCGCTCTCTGTCACTCACTGCAGTGAGTACTGAGTTATAATTTATAAGTTTCATTGGCCCAGCGCGAGGGCGACGCGTGTACGAGTTCAGCCGTCCACCTGAACAAGCAGCGCCCAGTTGAACAGGTGGCAGAACAAGGAACATGTCGCCCTACGCCGCCTGAACAAGCAGCGCCCAGTTGAACAGGTGGCAGAACAAGGAACATGTCGCCCTACGCCGCCTGAACAAGCAGCGCCCAGTTGAACAGGTGGCAGAACTAGGAACATGTCGCCCTACGCCGCCTGAACAAGCAGCGCCCGGTTGAACAGGTGGCAGAACTAGGAACATGTCGCCCTACGCCGCCTGAACAAGCAGCGCCCAGTTGAACAGGTGGCAGAACTAGGAACATGTCGCCCTACGCCGCCGTGCGACCCTTGCACCGCCTATATTTGTGTGTGACCGCCTCTTGCACCATCGTCACCATCACGCTGCTCTACACGGACAACGCGTGAGTTTTGTTCATATCACGAAAAAAGCTTGGTGGAAGGGAAGCCTTGTATCAAAGGCTATTATTTGTTTGTGTGCCACTGAAGATTTTTAAATTATTTATATTAATTAGCGCTCATTCCTCTTCGGTTAAAAAAGTTTAAAATTATTGTCAACCTCAGTGAATACAAAATGTGCTCATGTCTGAATTCCCCGTTCAAATTATTTATATTATGTTTTTACTTCTATTAAAATGTAAGAAGAATATCGACAAACTTTTCTAAAGGCGTTTCATCTTTTCTAAAGGCTCTTTTCACTAAGTCCGGACATTTTTCTCTATTTCTCAGATCAGAGCAGAACTCAGCGGGGCCACGTGTCTTCTCCAGTGAGTGCGCACTAGTTAGCTGAGCACCGCTCACTGGCCAAAGATATTCTACCCAAAACTTATCTTTCATTCATCACTTGATATTTCATTACAGACTTATAGCTTTATCAATAGAACTGTTTAAGTATTATTTTGTAGTCGCGGGTCCAGAAACTTTTTCAGATACAAATGGGGTCCAGTGATGTGATGATAATGTCGGCGACGTGTGATCATTATTTGATGGCGTGGATGTCAAGATGTTTGGTATCGCGAGTCTGGCTCTTGGAATACTGCGGAAAATTTTAATTAAAATATGCATGTTTTGAACTTTGAAGATGTGGGAAATTTTTCCCACCATTGATATTATTTGTAGTTCTTCGTAAAATTTGTTAGCTTGATGTTGTTGTTTTGTTTGTGTTGTATTCAGAGTTTTGTTGTATTCAGTTTTTCCGTAGTTTAAGTAGGTAGCAAGTATCGGCTAGGACCAGCATTCCTTTATCAGCTCTCATATTGTAGAGTCATCCATCTCGTACCGTGCTTTATCTCAAATCTGCATAAATTCTCAGTTATTCATTTCAACTCTTAAGTATACAGCGACTTAAGCCGGAGAAGCATCGGGAGATTCAGCAATTCTAAACGTCTTCCCGATTACTTTTTCACTATCTTTTTGTTCGTGTGAATGTTGCTTTTTTCCATTTAATTATTTACGCTCTGTACGCAATGTTATTCTATGGTACTCTAAACAAATCAATATTCAATTACTGATGGCTCAAATTTCAATTAGTTAAACGTGGTCTCTGATATTGGCAGAGGAACTAGTTTCCTGTGCTGTGACCCACGATTCAATATCTTTATCTTCAATTTTCCAACGTCAAAATCTCAAACTGTCCTTTTCTACTTTTCCGTCTAGAGTACCTTCCTTCGACTGATTTCCTCTATATTTCTTACATGCCTCCCAACTGCTTTAAGCACTGAGACGCACCAAAATCTTAGGTCCGTTAATTTAGTCATTTATTCCTTATTAATTGATGCATAATTTGGAATTAGTTGCTACATAGGTAGTATCTGATCAATTGATTGTTTTGTAAGCAGTTAAATTTTCATTTCAGTATCTGGGACTCGTCGGGGCAACATCATTAAGGAACTTGAAATTCTGCATTCAATACCACTTCACTGAATCGCTCGTTCTTCCAAGATTTCTAGACTCCAGCATATGAACTTTCGTATTCGGCTTCCTCATACAACTGGCCCGATCAACGCCAGTTGCACGTTCAAATCAATTTGAATAAATATCAGCTGACTCTATTCTCTTTATTTGTCCGATTGTGTGAGACAATTATGATTACTCACAAAGAATTATAGAATGCAGATACATTTTTAAAAGCATGCAATTATTTACTAACTTTATTTGTAATGCAGGTACTCTTGGATGAATGATCCAGCTCATTAATCATGTTACCTATCAAACTCCGAACTCGATAAACTCGACAGCGTAAGGCCGACACCGATTTATCGCTGAAAATTTCCGACAAACCTAATATTTTAATGCCTTCAATATATCCACAAAAACGATTCAAACTTTAAAACACCGCCAAAAAAGATCATACTTCGCCATTAACACACATTTTTCTCACATTCACTAATAGTTTAAATTATTAAAAACCTAAAGCTTTGCTTGGTACTTGTAAGGTCCTCGGCCCACAGGCGACGCTGAAGACCAGCGCTCCCGTCGCCATGTCAACGCACCCGACACGTGGGAGGAGAACAATACCCCCCTTACCTTCCCCCCTCCGCCATTTTTGAACTGGCACAACTTTTTCGACTTCATAGAAGAGGCAGCTGGCTGCACAAATCTTGTGAGTAGAGGCAGCTGGCTGCACAAATCTTGTGAGTAGAGGCAGCTGGCTGCACAAATCTTGTGAGTAGAGGCAGCTGGCTGCACAAATCTCAGCTGGCTGCAGCAATCTTGTGAGTAGAGGCAGCTGACTGCAGCAATCTTGTGAGTAGAGGCAGCTGGCTGCAGCAATTATGTGAATGAAAGAAATATTTCGATGCTCAAATTATTTCATGAATTAAAACGGGTCTCTATCAGCGACAGTTCTTGCATCGCCTCTGAAGTTCGAAACCCAATTCAAGTACACAAGTACACAAAAAGTAGAGTTTAAATTTTATCCTTGTTTTCTTCTAGGAATGCCAAGGGTACGTAAATTTATTGAGATTGATAGATAATGGCCACATATTGAACTTGAGCAACCATCCCTACAAGAATTGACGAGATTCAACAATTTGAATAAATATCGTTGGACTCACTACTTGCTTCATTTGTCCGATTGCGTGAGGCATTCATAGTTAATTACACAACATTATTTTTGGCACCAGATTCATCCACTGGATTCATTGCTTGCTTCAGTTGTCTGATTGCGTGAGTATAAGTTAGTTAATTAATTACAATCTTAGTTAGTTTATTACACAACATTATACATTATTATTGACATTATATGCACTAATATATTAATTGTTCAGGAAATGTTGGGAGGCATCAAGGTAGGGGAGGTGAGGGACGGCGACAACACAACATTATACATATTTCCTCCACCTGTATTTCAAGTCCTGCGACTTGCGCGGCGCATTTTACCGCGAGTCGCTGCGCGTTGCCGAACGAAGCCGGTACCGAGATGACCGCGCGGTCCACGGGGCAACCCAGAGAGGATTCCGCGATGTCCTTCATCTGCCCGAGCAGCATGGCGGCAACCTGCTCGTGTCTCAGCCTCTGATCGTAATTTTTCTACTGAACGGCGTTCTCAAATCTCCCATCGTAGGAAGTTGGTTGAATTCTGCAGAGAGAAGACATATCCTTCACTTCTTCGTAGGTCCTCCCCAGGAAGCTCTTGACGGCGTGCACGGTGTTGGCGCAGTTCACAACGGCCTGGTCCAGGGCATCGCTGCCCACTAGTCGCTGCTGGGAGTTAAAGGCAACACAGGAAGGCGTCGTCCTTTGCCCCAACTCGTTCTCCAGGACGTCCACCCGACCGTCGCGCACCGCAGCCACGCAGCATTTGCTCGTCCCGAAGTCGATGCCGATCGCCGCAGATCTCGGCCGGCCGCCCCCCTCCGGCGGTGGCGCGGGGTCCACGGGGGGCATGGGGGCCGGGCTGTCGCCTGCATAGAGAGCGAAAATTTAAAACATATTCAGGGATGTGTGGCAATGAAGAATAAATTTCTTGATCATTCTCCTGATTTTAAACAGAATCGAAGTTACGAGTGTGAATTTTTTAATTAATTAAGTTAATAGAACAGAATTAATCAAGTTAAGAGAACAGACAGATCAAATTTACAGACAGAATTGAAGTTAGGAGTGCAGAATAGAATATTAAGAATGTTTTACGGCCGTTGACGGTGATTGCTGGTTTCTGTGCCCACGGATGTGAGTGTTAAGCACCTGTGGCAAATTACTCGAAAAGCCCGGTAGGAATAGTGTTGTGACACGTGAACAAGTTAGACCAAGTATCTTCCATTAAAGTCTGTCCAAATAATCACGAACGATTCAGCCATATCGCAATATCCGCCTTTTCATCAACTGCAAAACTATCATGCAAATTGTAGTCTCAAAAATATGAATGTTCTTGGCAATGTTAGAAACCATAAATTAGCAAATTGGCATTTAAATCTTGGTATCCGTGGACTTAGAAGTTCTTAATCGTAGAAAACATACTTTGTATGTGTGAGAGTTAAGGTAACATATGCATTATTTATTTCTTCCTAGATACTTCGGTCCTTTATCTATAATTGGGAGTATTGTCATGCCAATGGATATCAAAACAACTGGAATTTGATACGTGATGATTGATCAATTATTGCGTTGGCAGAAATTTTTGAATGATTATTTGCATGTTTGTTTGGCGCTGAAAAGTGAAAGTTTTCTCTGCCAATGTTTTTAAATGGATATCGAATAAAAGGATAATTCATTTTAGGTGAAATAACTGAAATTGATATAGAAGCAAGCATTACTTTTTACTCGTGAATGCTTTCTAGTCAATCCTCTTCAAAAAACAACACGGTCATATCATCTTTCAATCAACTGACGGATGAAGTCGACTTATCATCAAGTCTACCACTTGATGTTTGGATTCGCATGTTTCATTTTTCATTGTTGGGTCACATAAATGCAATTATGTGAGCAAATAAATAAATTTTTATGTTAGCAAATTCACATAATAATCACGACCGTCCACAAAGATCATATTGTGGAATTTGTATTCTAAATTTTTATTAACACTATATACCCACCTAGCCAAGTCGACTAATAAAAACAAAGAATCTTCAGTTACCCCGATTTTTACATATGAAATAGATTTAATGTAATTACATGACAAAAGTCTGACAAACAATAATATTAATTAAGGAACTTGGTTTTGGACATAACTCGCTGCCACTCAATAAAAACTACGGAATTATGGTCAGGCAGGCATTTTATTGACTTTGAGTCACAGTAAAAATTGGCACAGCTATATAAAATATTACCAGAATCTTTTCATCTACTTCTATTTAACGTGAGTGTAGTTCACACTCGACTATGTACTTGGCTATGTACGACTTGAGTACTATGGCAACCCGTACATCAAAGAACGCAATTAAGGACAGAGCTTCCAAACCTGGAGTTGTCACAGTCAAAATTTTAAGGTAAAATATTGCTGTTGAGAACAATAAGAAAATTTAAGCCATTTTCATTTTTAATCCCCATAAAGATTCTACGTTCCTCCCACTCACTCGCTAGGTTGACACAGACTGTTGACATCACACCTGCACTGTGCGGAGAAGTGCACTGCAGTGTGCCACGCGATAAAAAAGAGTTGGACGTTATTTTATCAGGTTCAAGGTTAGCTGCCCGAACATTGAGCTTATAAGTAAAAAAGCAAGTGAATACAAACTTAAAAATATATGCCACTCCATGATATATATATATATATATATATATAACCTACATAAATGTTTATAGGATAAGCAACAGAATATTAGTTAGATGTTATAAAGAACGAATTATGTGTAACTTGCGCGGAAATCAGTAATTAGCGCGTAGATGTAGAAGCTGGAGCATGACTTATCTGGAGTTAAAAATGTATTTCGAGTCGTATGATATGATGCGAGCATGAAAAATACCATTTATTTAATCTTAATCACCTTCTTTTGTAGTTTATATACTTTAAAGTGTTTTTTCGACTTTTGAACACTTTTAAACTACAATTAAAGACGCAAACAAACCTTTTGTGCCGCACCCATGCACATGCACGTACCAACCATTGCAAGACCACCGACACGAATCATTGCTTGGTATCGCTGGTCTTTTCAGAGGCAAACAATAAGACAAACATTGCATGTTGTGTTTGATGAACAGGGAAAGCAATGAAAAGAATTAGGTAGCAATGGATGACGAAAGAAACTCTTTATTTCCATATGAGTGAGCTTGGGTTGAGTCACGCGTAACATTTGTTATACTTGCTTGCATCGATCAACATAAATGATGGAATATAGTTATCCAATACAAGCAAGAATAAACGAGTACAGCAACAATGAGAGGAAAATACTAGCTACAACAAGATGATAATCGCAGCAGGTACGAATAAAGTAAAAGCGTACTACCTAAAGAGATTAGTTAAACAGCAAACAGCTCTTGCATGCGTCCGATACTTAATACATGTGCTCTCAGGTACCACAAGGAGCGTCCAACTTTGAATGGTGAATGGTTATCTATAATGTATTGGTAACTGCACCAGCTACTGAGGATAATACAGTGAATTTATTACTATTTCTTGGTATTCAAAATTGAAAATCTTGCAAACTCCGAATTGCTTATAACCAACGAGATTTATCACATTTTTGTGCACATGAAGCTCGCTCCACTCATGAGAGGTTGTGGATGCCAAATTTCCTTATTTTACAGTTCATTACCAATGTAAGAGGCTTGAATTAAAATATTAAATTGTTAGATGAGTTCGTTTCAGGCAGAGTTTAGTGATAATTTGAATGTTGATATATTTTCAGCACTATATTCGCGATCATATTATAATAAAATAAATAATAGCGTCAGCGTTTATGTTGCCGTAGGCCTGTCGCCGATTCTTAACGTGACGGAATATTCACAGCATGTTGCGGTCTCGAACTCGTAACTCACTGCTACAATTCTGCTGTGCTTAACCGCCCGGCATCCTCGCCGATTCTGACCAGAAACTGGCGCACAGAGCTGGGATCGAACCCGCGCCTCTCTGCGCCAATCTTGGTACTCTGAACTGTAACAACTGGGCTGCCCTTTTACGACTGCTCGAACTTTTTAATCTATGAATTTTGTAGCATTGCTACTGTCGACTGAGACCCACATAGAGCATTGCCGACTGTAATGATGTTTGTATTACTGGCAATATGATAGCGCTGCTAATTCAAGTGCATACAATTGAAACTTCATGGAAACTTTCTTCGCGATTTTTCGTGTTGGGATGTGGGACTGTCAATACTGAGGCCTGCGACAAGTAAGAGCTTAATATGGTTGTATTATCATCTCATTTTTCTCAGCAATTTTAAAATTATATGTAATCTCAACGCTTGATACGGGCAAAAATAATCGGAAAAATATTTTGATATCTCAATGAGTATCAAGAATACGACGAAACACCTGAAGTGTCTCGCACCTCGGCAAGAACATAAGTTGATTTTCGCCACGTCAATAATGTCGACTTAAGAAAGCATAGAAGAAAGCCCAGCGAAAAACATCAACGCGTGCAGTTCTGATATCGGAGTAAACGACAAGATGAAGATAGAGAGTTCCGGCGCTGCTGAGGCAGTACAGGATCATTTGGATGTGGGCGATGAAGTCTAAATAATTTATGAGATAAGTGCCACCCCTGTGCGTATGGATCTTGATTCAGAAGTCAACGCATCAGAAATTCAGCATCAATGCGAAGGCGTATCCGAGGACGAGTTCGCCTTAGTAAATTTCGACGAGTCCTTCGATAATTTTGGTGAGTAGAACAGCGAAAGGAATGAACATTAAAGTGGCCGAAAAATTTGCCGGTGTCAGTGTCCAGTGCGATCGTCTGAAATTGAAAAGCATTACTAAGCCATAGAAGATAGTCAGCGAGAAAATACGAGAAAATCATAAAAATATTTTCGGTTCTTGCAGAACGAGTCCGAGAAACTCATGGATGGAAAATTAAGCTAAATCGATGTCATCGAGCAGGCTATTTCTGATTTGTACCAACTTTACGACGAGCAGATTTTCGGAATGAGACGGAGGCTGGGTCAACTTGAGGTCGACGTAGGGCTGCTCAATGAGCGACTTAAGATCAGTAATATGCTCTGTCAAATTAGGGACAACGACTTTGAATGTAAATAGCCGACCGCCCTTGTGCTGCATACAAAACCTGATGCTGAACCTGACAGCTCTTCACAAAACGGTCTGGTCGTCTCACGGAATTCGGACTCAATTTCAGAGCTGCAATCAACGGAAGATCAATCAAAGGAATTTCAGAGTGAGGAGTCGTGCGATGAGTATCAAGATGTCTACTACATACCGGGTTATGGACCGGGTGCATATTTGGAAGTTTCTGATGACAGTGTCAAAAGTGAGCAGCACTCTGGCTTCCTGTTGGGTCGGATGAGCAGAAGAGCGGCCGTTTGGTTAAGGGGCAAGGAAGCTAATCTAAATCATGTGCCAACTAATCAATAGGATCTTGATAAAGATGATGATGATTAAAGCCCAGACGAAGTTCATGATGAAGGCAAAGACGGCGTTGATGATGAAGGTGGAAACGAAGTTGATGATGAAGGCAGAGACAAAGTTGCTGATAAAAGCGGAAACGGAGTTGCTGATACAGGCAGAGACGAAATTAATGATGAAGGCAGAGACGAAGTTGATGATGAAGACAGAGACAAAGTTGATGATGAAGGCGGAAACGAAATTGATGATGCAGGCAGAGACGAAGTTGATGATGGGCAGAGACGAAATTGATGATGAAGGTGGAAACAAAATTGCTGATGTAGGCAAAGACGAAATGGAAGATAATTGCGACGAAGAGAAATAGGATACTGATCGACGAGGAAAGTACCGCATCGGCGATAGTACCGATGATGAGGATTGATTTTCTTTGATGGATAGCAACTGAATTGTTGTACCGTGCTTGTCAATTTGATGTTATTTTTTTGTGAATCAGTGTTTTGTTTTCAATCCTAAATATGTAAACAATCTAGCGTGTAAAGCTACGTAATAAAAAGGAAAAATTTTCAATCTGAGAAAATTTAAGCAACGGCGTTTTGAAGAGTAGTTATTGAGCTGGAGTCTTTCAACAAGATAATTCAGCTCATAATTGAATATCGATGATTGAGTATTATTCAAAATACAAATATTGAAGATTGACAATATTTAAAAATCAACTTCGTTCGGTTCGAACCGATTATTTTTGTTCCAAGTTGATTGTTCAAAACAATAAAAAATATTTGGTATCTAGATTAAAAATATTGATAAAGTTAAACGAATTCTCGATAATCTTGCAAAAATCTCTTAAACAAGATTTCAGCGAACAATTTATTAGAACAAAATTTTTTCATGATAATGTGAATACAAAGCTTTGTGTAAAATCAGCGTATTTCATAGCTCTCTATGATGAAGAATGGGCCTGTCATTATTACGGTGTAAAATAGAGCAGTGCGCCGACTCTGACTGAAATAATGTTGAATGTTGAAACTCTTCAGCACGTCTAATGTGTACGAAGAACACTCCATTCATTGAACCGGCCAATGTCTTATGTGAAAATCAGCGGAAATATAGTTTTAAACTGATAAAAAAGTGGTAAATTCTATGTAGACGATTCATCTAGTATATTAACTGAAATGGTGAATTTATTTCACTTTTCGAACAGAATACGTACGAAGGATATTAAGTAAAAGCGGTGAGGATTCATTTTAAATTGTTAATGGATCGGCTTTAATGATGCTTGGTCCGTAAAACTTACCTGACGCTGTAATAAGGCGAGATTGAAAGGCTTTTCCTATTTTGAATGCTGCTACTAAGCCCCGTGAAGATTGAATACTTAATTACTTTCGTATAAAAGTTTTTAACTTTCATAGTTTTCAACTTCGTGCGTTTTTCATACCTTTTTAAGTATTTAGCAAATTCACGAGTTTATGAAATTCTTAAACTCTAGAGTGAGTGGCTGAGTACGTTCATCCATGTTCAGAATAACTCTGTTTAGCTGAAATTATGTATTTATTTTACGAGTATTAACTATTTTCATCCTATACGTATATCACGCACGCATAAATGAAAAAGTTTTACGATACCACATTAGTCGCAAGAACAGGAACATTTTCATGTATTAGTTTCTTGTGACGCATTTCTCATCGACTTTTTGCATAACAATCACTGATGATAAAATCATAGGCTAACCAAACACCAATGCCTCATTTATATTTTTATTGATGCGTTGCGTGCCTAATATCATAATATGTTATCGAAAATCGTTCTGAATTGAGACGAAGTAAGGATTGCCTCACAATCATTGAGACGAACTAAGGATTGTAAGTGAACATTGCTAAAGCCTGTGACTCGTACCGGTTACAATAAATGATATTTTTCGCATCGTAGAAGCGTGCGTAAAGTATAACACGAAGTGATAAGAACAATAAAGAATCAAGTTAAAGTACTAACACAAATGAGAGAATAAAGTATATATATGAATACTGAAAGTAAAAAGTAAGTATCTTTTGCATGCTTTATAATTTTTGTGCAGAAACCTCGTGCGTCATATCTTCATTCAAGGTATGACTCTTCATAGACTTATTGGTCTAAAGTTATTGTATTCGGTGGAAAACGAGCAATGAGTGTCAAGACAACATAACTATTTGCAGTGTGAATCTCATTAGCCACAACTTTTTGTTTAAACACGCGCGTGTTACATTCAAGGTATGACTCTTCATAGACTTATTGGTCTAAAGTTATTGTATTCGGTGGAAAACGAGCAATGAGTGTCAAGACAACATAAGTATTTGCAGTTTGAATCTCATTAACCACAACTTTTTGTTTAAACACGCGCGTGTTATTGTCTTCCTAGATAACCTCTGACCGAATTATGCCAGCAATAAAAAGACTTTGCCACGTCTGATAAATTTTTTTATGATTTTAAATGTCTTGATTTTTGGGAAAGTTTTTCTTGTTTAACCCTGCGGGCTTTTAATTTGAGGTTGCTTGTGTGCATTATTTTATGAAATAAATTGGTTCTGGGAAATAATTTAGTTTTCAGTTATGTAATAAATTAAAGTAAAACTAAAAGTGAGGTTAGGGTAATTGATTTAACTTATTTATATGGAATATATACTTTATTGAAATATGTATTCCTCTGTACATATTTTGCCAAAATATTTCACTTGAAAATCTCTTTTTTTTTCTTCAATGCAAAAGTTATATTTGCATATTTGAATTTGCAAATCAAAATATTTATCTATTATACAAATAGCGGCACAAACACATTACTTTTGGTGTTATTCCAAAATTATTGATTAATTTAAAATTGAGAAAAAATGTATAAATTAACCTGTACTCACTAAAATAAGAAAATTTGAATAGAATTATGATTTGCTCATTCATTAATCATTCAACTTACGCCTAAGTAATTCAGTTGAGGTCATGATAATAATCATACTACTTATCAATTATCAGTCATACTAGTAATCAGTGAGGATTGCAAATAATCATCGATGGCCTATATTTATATTCATTATGTCTAACAAAATATGTTAAATTCTATGTTAAAATTCATGTACAGGTAAATCAAATTCTGGTTGCAATACCCGTGGAGTTTCTCCATTGGTATAAACCATGAAATTCAGGTACGTGGACATGCAGTCCTGAAATACGTGAAGTAATTCTAAAATTAATAATTTCAGAATTAGGAATTTATTTCATAATTTATTTTATTATGCATTTATTTTAATTACTCTTTTGAGAGTTTCTAGGCCTACTTCTGCTGCCACATTCTTCAATGTGTGAAAACTGGGGACACCTTCTGCCATACATGATACCACCTGCCATACATGATACCACCTGCCATACATGATACCACCTGCCATACATGATACCACCACATGATACCACCTGCCATACATGATACCACCTGCCCCACATGTTGTCTGCTGTTGTTGTCAATAGGACTTTTCAAAGTAGACAGCGTGAACACGCTTCCATCATTAGCGCGTCTATTTGTGCCCACATCAACATAGATGAACTTGCAATCAGCATCCGCCATAGCCAGCAGTATTATGCTGTATCCTCCATTGTAGTTGTAAAATTCTGCACAATTTCCAGGAGGTCGTTTGATGGCAACGTGCTTGCCATCCAATGCACCACAGCAATGTGGAAAATTCCATTTGATTTCAAAGTTTCTCTGTAATTCCTTCCATTCGGCCATATTTTGAGGTACCTGCAGCAATAGCAATACATAAAAGTTAGTTATGTCGTAAATTTAATACAGATACTTGAGATTTAAATTATTGCATAGAGTTGTTTAATTTTACATTTGGATTTTTTTCAGAAATGCGGCCCTGAAGAAGCTGATGACTGAATTCAACCAGAAGCTAATACCCTAGCAGATCAACAAGGCGAAGTTAACGAATGTCTGCATGATGATGGCCCTCCGTTCAACAGTACAGAAAATGAAGCAGGAACGTCAGTGCCAAAGCACCAATTTGCGACGCCAGCGGCAAAGAAGAGAAGAATTACAAAATTTTCGAAAGTTGAGAGGGCCATCAACAAACTACAGAATATTGTTTCGACGAGTAAACCGTCGTCTTCAAACCAAGCATTGGATCAATACGACGCATTTGCTCAACATATTTCTCTTCAATTGAGGCAACTTCCTTTCAGAAGCTTCGTAATGTTGCAGGAACAGATTCGGAGCCTTATCAGCAAAGAAATGCTGAAAAACCTGTTACAGTCACCTGTCAATATTATTTCAACATCACCATTCGGAAGTACATCGTCGTACCAGTCAAGTGAAGAGGAATGCCCTAACAACATATATGGATTCCAATGCCTTGACAATCGATGAAATCATTGATTTTCAGTAGCTTTTCAATAATTAGTAATTGAATTGAGATTGTTAGGTAAAGGAATCGTCCCGGTTGTATGAAATTTTGTCTAAAATATAATATTAGACCAAAAATTATTTACCTTAATGTAAACATTTTGTATGTGATTATTTGGAATATATTTTAAATCTATAAAATCCATTTGCTTATAGTTAAGATTGTAACGGTGAAACCTTAATATTGGAACATAATTATCACATCAATTATTTTCATTCATGGAGCTCATTATTTCATTCTTTATAATTATATACTTATTTAATCGCAAGCCTTTGACACAATTATCATTTTAAAGACACAACGATAACAGATGGCTTCACGCTTTTAAAATTTCCCACATATGAGCATAGGAATGCGCTAATAACTTACCTGCAAGTATTGCTGTAATCCACTTATGATTGATTGCAGAACTTCGGGAATAAATCTTGAAATTGTGGTGGCTAAAATGCGAAACAATAATTCTAGGGATTGGAAGCTATCACCGGTAGCTAAATAGCGCAGTGTAACCTCAAGTTTTTCTTTGGGAGTGATAGCATTCCTCATTGCAGTATCTTTCTTGGTTATTTGTGGCTGAATTATGCTGAGAAGCTCATTGAATTGGTCGGTACTCATTCTCAAGTGTCTTTTATATGCCATGGGATCTTCTGCCGAAAGTTCGCGAAACAAAGAAGATGATGCTCCAAAGTTATCTCTTCGACCAATCCAGTCCCTCACTCACACTCTACGCCGCCGATCTACAAAGTCTTTCACCTCATCGGCAAGAGCCTCAACGATGCCACCAACAGCTTCCTCGAACGCCTCCTCAAACTCGTTATTACGGTTACGTTCCATGAAATCCAGTAATCCACCAAGTACACACTTCGCTCGACAACACCCAACGTCGCACTGACGCGGGCGCTGCTGCGGAGTGCGGGGCGCAGTATACCGAAAACAGTATACTAGTGTATAGGCTCGCAACCTGCAAAACGGTAGTAGACGCAAGCAATATACGTAACTAATAGCCCTGTGTATAAGCACCTTTAGCCAGATGGTTTTGATAATACGCTTTTTGCTAAGTCTTGCGTACGAAAGTTTTGATAATGCCAAAATTAGGGTGTACTTACGTAACACGTAACCTTTTAGTCGTAAGTACAAAAAGTTACGAAGTTTTGATAATCCGGCTCCAGCATAGACCAAGTCCAGAGTGCGATTCGGATACCTTCCCGAGCGTAACGCAGCCGGGCATCTTCACGGCTTTTGACAGTTGACACAAAGCGCCCACCACAACAGCGCCATTCAGTCACAGGCCGGAGCGCATACAGGCCGGAGCACAACTGGCCGGAGCGGAATCGAACGCCTTGGATCTCTCCGGACCTACACCAATCAGCCGTGCACCACTCGGCTTTGTCCTCTTCCGGCCTTGACCACCACCTGCCGTGCACCACGTACCAGGCCGCGGATCGAATATGGCTTCCAGGCATCGTTAAATTACGTAATTTCACGTTCATCGCATCTGAGGTTAGATTTCAGATAGTATAGTTCTGTTCCAAAATTATACGTCCTTCGACAAGTGGCCGTTCGACCGAGGGCTGGTTCGACCCACGGCCTGGATACGGACGGCTTGAAGTGTTGAAGGCTACGTTCCGGAAGGCAGAAATCATGATGGTCCATTATATCCAGGGCAGTGGTGATCTTCGGCAGGCGACTCCTCCTTAGGTAACCTAACCTAACCTGCGAGGCTGCGCCTCTGTTGCGGTAAGGCCTGTTGCGCTCCGGCGCTGTGAAGCAGTGGCTGTGTTGTGCAAAGCGGATTTACTGTTAGCTCACTTAGCCGGAGTTACACACAGCTCACTGATCTGAGGCTATGTGTAGATATTGCATACTGATGTTGGCGTTAGGGCCAGGGCCTGTTTACGAGTCAATTTTGTTACCCACGGCTGCGCTCCCCCCTGACTTCAGCTTTCACTGTAACTAGCGGACAACAGACTGCGATCAATCAACCATTCAACCCAGCTCGCCAGTGGAACTGCGTGAATCCTGCCGTGCTGGTGTATCGGGTCGCCTGCCGAAGACCACCACTGCCCTGGATATAATGGACCATCATGATTCCTGCCTTCCGGAACGTAGCCTTCAACACTTTAAGCCGTCCGTATCTTGGCCGTGGGTCGAACCAGCCCTCGGTCGAACGGCCACTTGTTGATGGACGATAAATTTTGGAACAGAACTATGCTATCTGAAACCTAACCTCAGATGCGATGAACGTATAATTACGTAATTTAACGATGCCCGGAAGTCAGATTCGATCCGCGGCCTGGTGATGCACGGCAGGTTCTATGCGAGGCCGGAGGAAGACAAAGCCGAGTGGTTCAAGGCTGATTGGTGGATTTCCGGAGAGATCCAAGGCGTTCGATTCAGGGCTTATTGGTTATTGGTGCACAAAATTGGTGGTGCACGGCTGCGCTCCCCACCACCAGACGGTCACTTTTAGCTCACAACATCTAGGGTTAGGTTTCACATAGCATAGTTCTGTTCCAAAATTTATCGTTCTACGACGAATGGCCGTTCGACCATTATTAACGGCTGACCGTTTTTAATGCCATCTAGCAATCCTGAATTATGTACTACTACGTCGGGGAGAAATATGTGTATTCCATGGTACGCATATAGAATAGAATAGAAGTGTCGGCGCTGAAGAAATAGGCCCATGGCCTGTTGCCGTACCTCACATATGTACCACTTCGTAATCAACGTGTTGAAATAAGAGTTGTAGCACAGTGATAAGCACAAAATTTTGACAGTTTCGCTTTGATATTACTACTTAAACAATGTCATAGGATATTGAAGTGCTCGGTAGCTGGGGCCGCCTGGGGGCTTGGCGGTGAACCACAAATTTAACTCTTTAGTAAGCACCAAAGCATCAACACGCGATAACTTCACTCTGCGTCAAAGCTAGATATCTCGGTTACTTGACGGCCGGATGTAAATCTCTTCTTACTATTAGCCAAGTCAACGAATCATTTGTTCCGAAGTTAAAAATCCACAGAGGTCTCAATATTATTTCCAGATGCAGCGTCCGTAAACTGAAAACATGGATAATAAAGCAGGATGAATAAATTTTTACAAATAAATAATGAATAAACAAATGATCTAATAATTCTCAAACATGTTTATCGCAAATGAAAACGATATGTTTTGACAAACAATTGTACAAGCTAAAGCAGGGTCTACCCTTAAAGCTAAAGGGCACCTTTAGCTACCTTTTTTAGCTAAAGGGCAGGGTCTGTCCTTAAATAGAAATATTTTGTTTTCTGTGTTTTTCAGCTCAATTTGTAGCGAAAACTATTACGAATCGGATACAGAAAACGGAATATAAAAAATATTAATTATCTGTTGTAAAGCCGTTTTGATCTTATAAAATGAACGTTTTATAACCATTTCTAAGTAAAGGTTTCAGTAATTAAATCTGTATTTATAGATCATTATTCGGGTTGACTGAACTGTCCCTTGGAATACACCTGTTCGTTGTTACAAAATCAAGCAACTAAACGCGTCCTTCGTTCGGTACGTTAACGAAAAGCACTTGATTTGGCTGATGTCTTCAACGGGGTCAATTTTTCGATCAGTGGACTTTACCACTGTTGCCTGAAATGTATGAGGTATCATTTTTGGGATCCAAAAAATCCTTGCCGTCCAGCCCAGTCACATTCTTGCATTCCAGAAGAGCCGAGTTGGGGAGCTGGAGAAATTAAAGTTCTGTAATCAAACATGGCTAGCTTCCAAAACATTCAAATAATGAAATTATATAAGTGCACTAAAATATTACACGATTCGTTCCCTTCATTAATTAAATTTATATCGAAAACAACAAACGTCAATGCGATGCAATTAGCTCGTACCTATTTAGCGTGTGGTTGCACTAAATTTATGCCTTTTTGCAAATACATTGACGGTGCACTAACCTTATGCAGAAACGTGTAACATGGGTGATGATGCTCCAGAAATGGATTGTTTAACTTTTTGTTGAACGCAGAAACGAGGGCATACCGCCTCTTGTCGGAGTTGTTCTCGGACGAGCAGTGCAGCAGGTTGCAGTCGAAAAACAGGGCGTCGCCTGGGGCCATCTCTACCGGGCACGGTGGGTACCGCTCCAAGATCTGGGGTACACATTGCGTTGATGAAATTCTTTACAAACTTGTAGACATATTTTGGGTTCAATGAGCGAGGGGTTTACTTGCAAACAGTGATTGGATTTACAACCATCTAAAAGGATGAGTATTCCTCGACTGGACAGTTTCGAGCGAACTGCCCAGTAAACGAGTTTTCAATGTATCTACTTAATTTAATAGCCACAAGGATAATTTGTTAAGGAATCATAAGCAACCTAATATTTATTGCATTAGACGCGATCCATGACATTTCATTACCTCTTGTAAAAATTTATTCATTAGACTTTAGAGAAACTCGAAAATTTGATACCTCAACAACACGCAGGTTAAAAAAAATCCTCGGTAGTCGTGGCCTGTTCGTGCCATCCAAGCTTATTAAATATTACGATTCTGAGGATGTTAGTAACTTTGATCGATGAAAGTCAGTGGTCAGTTAGGGTTTCAATCATTTCTATAGGTTACTTCTAAGCGCCGGTTGTGATCTGAGCATACCAATTCTATCTCTAAACGCAGGTTGAGTTCTGATCGTATCTATTTTAACTCTTTGCCCAGGTTGAGTTCTGATCGTCTCTAATTTAACTCTGTGCCCAGGTTGCGTTCTCAATGTATCTAATTACCTCTTTAAGTCGGTTTCGTTCAACAGAAAGCTGTTCTCCAAGCGTCTCGTGGTCCTGCCTGCCGAGTTGATGCGACCCCGGCACCACCTGCAGACAGCCGTTCTCCTCCGTGCAGGCATCCACTGGCATGAACACCGTCCCCATGTCTGGCCGAAGACAGCCATTCGGGTACCAGTACCTACGTCAAGGGAAGTTACGGGGAAAGGATTCATATGCAGAAATAAACTAAAATTGCACGATCAAATGCGAAGAAGTCATAAAAATTAAATGAAGTCGATATTCTACTTTAATTACCCGTAGTCTTGATGCCACAAGAATGCACCGCCGGTCTTGGCCTCTTTCATCATAAGCTTGCTGTGATAGTGATACACTTCGTCTCCACCCATCAACTGGAAAAAATTTTCAATATATCTAGACTGCTATTGAGTTGCTTGAGTAAGTTGATATTCATGGACATTCACTAGCTTTAGAAACTTCATACATAGCTCTGATATGAGTGAATACTTGGCCGTCAACAACTTCCAAGTATATTGAATCAATGAAAATAGCTTGCATTAACAAAATTGCCAGTTGTTTTGAGAAATAACTTCCTAGAACCAACTTTTTCCATCGTCCCAGCAACTTTTTCAAGCCTGACAGCAACACCGGTGACGTCATCACCAGGATGTTGCCATACGCAGAGTTTGGCGGTCCTCTGACCGTCCGACCTGCCGTACGCATGTCGCTGCACGCCGTCTGGGCTCTCGATGGCAGTGCGAATCAAATTCATCTCTGACTCGTTGAACAGGTTCCTGTGCAATGGATTCTTTTTCGTATGGTATAATTTAGGATTGAGGGTGGATGAATATTCAGTTTCTCATTTGATGCCTATGAATTGTCCTATAGAACAACATAATGGATGTTCTTCCTAATAGTATCTGAAAATTCGTAGGCGTCGATCAATAGATTACATAATAAATTAAAATTATATTATAATAATAACATACAGGAACAATAGGCTGACAAAAACAGTAGAAGTTGCATGCACACGCACCAGCATTTTTAAAGTGATCAACGTTTTAAAAGGCTAATGAATTGCCTTACTTGATAATTACGAATCCGTGTTGGGCGTAAGCGCGAACCATTTCCTCCGAGGCTGTGAAGTCGCCCGAGCCGTCGTACGAGAACGTCGCAGCAGCCACATCGTCCACAGCTGCGGTGGAAACAAAGGTGTCGGTGGCAACAACATCAATTAGCTGAATTGAAAATTTCACCTAGAGAGCGTAATTTTTTTTTGTTTCCTGTAATTGTTTTTTTCATTCTCAAAAATTAAACCATTACGTTATCTGAGAAAAATTAATGGTTTATCTCTCAATTTCGAGGAAGATGCATAAATATATCAAACTCACTAACCGGTCATTATTATTCAGTTTTCAAGCGTTGCAAGAAAAAGACCTTGAAGATTCCTCTAGAAAAAGAAACGCCTTGTTGTCAATTTAACTTTAGGTGTCTAGAAATGTTAGAAAGTTGTTAGAAATGTTAGATTCTTATTTCTAATCATGTGCTTTAAAAAGAATAGCGCACTTTAGGAAAACTTCAGTCGGTTATACGTAATGACACTTGAGATGAATCTCTGTTAGCGCGGTCGTAACCAACGATGCTTGGTCTCCACAACTCTAAAGTCCCTCGCATAACTTCCATGGCCAGGATAAAATTTTCCGGAACTCGAAATGTTTGTAATACGTTTGTGGCAATCGTTAAAATTATGAGATATATTTTGCGTTATCAATCGTTTATATTATTGATATATTTAGATGCGTTTATATTACACAATTTTCAACGATATTAGATACTTTTATGGTACACGATCGTTGAAGTTATATGATATACGTTTGGGGTATCTATCGTAAAAAGTGTAATATACGTTTATTGCAGTTATTAACTATTTAAATACATAAATAAATACATGTACTTATTTCATATTTAAATACATAAATAAATACATGTACTTATTTCATATTTAAATACAGTTATTAATTACATTTAAAGACGTTTGTGGTAACAATCGATATGAGTATTATAAAGGTCTTGATACATTTATGTTTCGCCGTCGTTTAATTTGTTAAATAACTTCATTTTACAAGTTAAAGTTACGTGATACGTTTACGATAACAATAGTCAAAAGTGTTAGATACGAATTTATACGTTTATGGTACACGATCAGTAAAGTAGTTAGACACGTTTAGATGCGTTAATCGTACATAATGGTTAATATAATTGAAAACTTTCATGGTATTAATCTATAGAATGATAAAGCATGCCATTTGTAAGCAATAATTGAAATTGTTTGGAACGTTCATGATCCACGATCATTACAATTATTATGTTCGTTTATGGTATAAAATCTTCTAAGTTATTAGCTGAGTACAATCAAAATTATTTTTAATTACATTTTTGGCGCCAAAGCATTGAAAGTACTTGTAAGTTTGTGGCAAACAATCGTCGAAATTTTTATTTGCGTTTGCGCTGCACAATCCTCAGAATTATTAATTACATAAGTAGTATAGATTGTGAGCGGGTCATCACAATTTGCATAAACGACTTAAATCACAGGTTACCGACTATTTACCCACAATCTTACTTCGAATCTTGACCATCAAAATTTGAGAACAATCCCCCGATCAAAACCTGATCATTTACCCACGGTTGACTGCGCACTTCTTAACCGAGAACCCAGGACATGAGCCATGAACCCTCACATATTGCACGCACACATATCATTGTTCTTCTAACATTGCATGCACCGAGAACCCACACATATTGCATGCACACATATTATTCTTCTTCATATATTGCATGCACCGAGAACCCTCACATATTGCATGCACACATATCATTATTCTTCATATATTGCATGCACCGAGAACCCTCACATATTGCTTGCACACATATTATTCTTCTTCATATATTGCATGCACCGAGAACCCTCACATATTGCATGCACACATATTATTATTCTTCATATATTGCATGCACCGAGAACCCTCACATATTGCTTGCACACATATCATTATTCTTCATATATTGCATGCACCGAGAACCCACACATATTGCATGCACACATATTATTCTTCTTCATATATTGCATGCACCGAGAACCCTCACATATTGCATGCACACATATTATTCTTCTTCATATATTGCATGCACCGAGAACCCTCACATATTGCTTGCACACATATCATTATTCTTCATATATTGCATGCACCGAGAACCCTCACATATTGCATACATACAGAACTGCCACTATTGTCACATGGTACACTTGAATGAGTGTAAAGGAGAATGGACTGTTATCACACGTAAGATTCGACGTAATATGCACGACCAAGCATCCTAAATGCAAGTAGGCAAGCAACATCCGCATCAGAGCTTCATTCACCAGCGTTCAGTGAGCGTTCAGGTGATCAATCGGCCTGAAGGTCCGTACTGTATTCATGGCCGAGGCTCATTGAGGATTTAACAGTCATATCTTTATATCACCGCTCACGTATGAAGAATAAGAAAAATTAATATCAAAATATCTATCAAACACTGCAATCTCATGATTAGAGAGAAATTTCATATTCTAAATAATATGTTAAATTTCAAAGCAAACACTTTGTATGATGAAAAATCATAGGACCTACTATACATAGTCATAATAATATTTTATCTCCATGCAGAGGTGGGCAGTAGCGCACTACATGTAGCGACCGCTACTAGCGGCCGCTACATTTTCAGTAGCGGTAGCGGTAGCGCTCGCTACATATTTAAGTAGTGATAAGAGGTTTTGCCGCTACAGCGCTACCGCTACATCTATAGATAAAGCCTTTAGATTTTACTTAATAATATTAAATATTATTTAAAAACCAGCATGATACATACATATATAAATTACAGAATAAAACTGTACGAAAGATTTCGGTGTAATGTTATCAACCTCAGCCTGTTACTAGTGTCAATAAGTTAGTTGTTACTTGTAAAGTTGTTACCAGTAACCACTTACAGGTATTTTTCATGTTTAAGTTTGCTTACAGTTATTTTTATGTTTCACCTTCCCTACATGGATGTCTACTTTAATCTACCAATCTCAAAAATAATCCACATATGTACAAAGAAAAGACTGATTTTTATATGTATATGTGGATAATTTTTGAGATTGGTAGATTAAAGTAGACATCCATATAGGGAAGGTAAAACATAAAAATAACTGTAACTTTTATTTACTGTATCTAACCCGTACTAGTTCGGTTAGGTTGATTGCAATAAAGTTGCATTGATATGTTTTGAAAATGTCTTATTATCATTAAATGTTTATGTATAAATCCCAATAGCAGAACAATAAATATTTAGAGATTTCCAATAATTTTGGCCATTGTAGCAGCTTATGTAGCGGCGCTACATCTTACTGTAGTGGTAGCGGTAGCGCTCGCTACAATCTAGTGGGTATAGCGGTAGCGGTAGCGCCCGCTACATATAGAGCATGTAGCTGTAGCGGTAGCGGCCGCTACATTTCGAAGTAGCGCTGCCCAGCTCTGTCTCCATGTAATTATTCTGAATGATATTCAGTTATTTTTTTTCATCTTTGCTTTTCAACAGAAATATATAGAACTCGCCCGGCTGGCTCTCTTATGTTAAAGTCCCTTCCTCATAATTTGAAGGAGTAAAGTGATAGCAAATGTAATTTCTGAGAGAGAAAATATGCTAAAAAACGCAATTGAATAATTTGAGAACACTGCTCCCGTCCGTATGGAAAAATGCACTATTGTCCTCGCCATATGTCCGTCTGTTATATTATATTAAAGTTTTAATTGGTTGAAGATTGGCCTTTCCGGAAATATGTAAGAAAACCCAGATCTTGATCTCCGCCATCATAAATAATTGACATGATAAATGAATAATTCACGCACTGAAATTCTTAGCGCATTTTTAGCGCATTTTCTCATTTATGGAAAAAATGCACAATTGTGCTCGCCATGTCCGTCTGTCCGTCGGTCTGTCCGTCCGTGACTTCACGTTTTCGTTGACGAGAAAATGCGCTCTCTGTCACTGCAGTGAATACTGAGTAACATTTTTTTTATGATATCACTGCGGAAAAGAATAAAAATCCTGCTGATAATTTTTACACCCGTGGAAGACATAATAACTGTAGTTCAATTTACTTATCCCAAAACTATCACATACTACCAAGACAAACCACTAGAATGACTTCAAATTTTTCAATTCTAGGCGAGTTTCCCTTAATCGATATGAATAATATTCACAGTAATTACATTGCTTGCGATACGCCCTTTGCGGAGTTTCAATAACTTTCTAACGATATAAAGTATCTAATAGCTTGGTGTTGATTAATAAAAATGAACACCCGGGTTCTGGAAAGTATTTCCGAAATTTGAATCAATCAATCAACCCTGATCATTGACATGAAACCATTCCCTGTTTTTAATTAATAAAATCAATTCCTTTTTTTTTGTTGGAATGGTGAGTGTGGGAGGCCTTTTTAAAAAAAAAAAAAAAATTATGTATTCCGAAGAAGTATCTTCCAAAATGACACTAGTCAAGTCCCAGGTTCTTAGTAGCTAAACTTTACTGACGCATTAGTTAGAAAAGTGCAAGGTCAATCGGAGGTAAATGATCAGTTTTTGATCAGAGGAGTGTGCTCAAATTTTGATGGTCATGATTCGAATTAAGATCGTGAGTAAATGATCAGTAACCTGTGATTGCAAACTGTGATGATTCGCTCACTATCTATACTACTTACGTGCTTGGTACACAACCGTTGAAATTAATAGGTAAGATTTTAGTTTTCAATCATTTAATTATCTGGAACGTTCATTGTAAACAATGGTCCAAATTATTTATATCGCTAGTGGTACACTATCATTATAATTATCATTTACGATTAGTTACGTTCGTGGTACACAATCACTAGGATTATTGGGTAAGCCATCGGTATGCATGCATAAAAAGGACAAAAATTTCTATCATAAGCAGTACTGTACTCAAATTTTAATTGAAAATATTCATATATTTTTTGCAGTTAATAAATCATCTTGAAGCGGTGATATTTCACATATTTTATAGCATTCTTAAATTCGTCACCAAGATCATTGAATATTCTCATGAAAAATCACACAGCAAGCCTCTCTGCCGCACGTTTCATTCAGGTTTTTTGGACGAATTTTAAAATCGACTCACTGCATTCTAATGATCTAACGACAAAACACGCAAATTATTTCGATTACTTAAATCTCAACTAACAATCTATTTCTTGTAAGAAGATATTCAATAAAGTTTAATTGAATCTTGAAGTTCTTTCTCCAGCTTCATGAACTTTGTCCTTCATATATGTATGTATGTACACACGTTTCTCCTATTCATTTTTTAATTCGCATATTCAGTCACTTAGCTTCAAAGTCAGTTTTGGATAGATCTGGCCAAAATGCAAGTCCTGAGATCTCCAAGAGAATATCATAATAAGAATCGGTGCTAGGTCAACTCTACCTATTTTTCAACGCTTATATTGCTATATTATGTAATTTTTGTGCGGACAGTATGCGCAGCCCACTGAACCTTTCAAGAGTACTCTAAACAATGAGCCCTCAGAGAACAGTGATGCTGCTGGTCTCGATGCCGCTAATGTGGCCTTGCAGCTGCAGGCTGAGCTGATAAGGGCATATACTTTCAAAAAAGTAAAGAGATCGTAAGTTCATCAGCCAATCATTGACGGCCTATCAAGCAAAATCCACCAATCACAGACAAGAACATAAAGCGTAAGTACTTACGTTCACTTAGCGAGTTCTGAAAGTAAGGCCACTTTAAGGACGGCAAGCATCATCGTAATGCGAGCGGTGCAGGGCCTCTGTGTCAGAGCATCAACATCAAAAGTACTGATAACGTTGACCACATATGAGAATAACAGCGTATTGATACGTTGTGTATCATAGAATAACAAGGAAAATGTTGGAGATCTATGTTTAGATAATGAAGATATCGTTATCTGTGCAAAGAGCTTGATTTACTGCGTAGATTCGCAACCGAAGTAACATGTACAATTATTGTAGATTGTAGCCGCCCTTCGTTCGGTATTTTTAGTACCGCGATTTCCCAGACATCCTTTGCAATCATTCAAACAGTTTTATATTGTATTTTTCGTCGTTATGTACATTAATTCATGAATCTTTCCTGTGTTTTTAATCCGTAAAATGTTTTATACATGTCGGTCGTGAAGTACCTTGTGCGCTTCACTGTTGATGAAACTTCTGCGAATAGAAATATTATGATATTTAAAATTTGCGTTGGCTATATTTATGAATGATGATTAATTATTTTGATACGAATAACTCAGGTTAATTAGCATTGCCACCCCTAGATAAGTTTGTTATTTTGTTCGTCTAAATCTCACTTATCAGTTCACTACAATGAAAAGTTGGTTCAGTGCAAGCCATCCACTGATTTTGTTTTCTCGTATATATTCTGCATCTCAGTTTATCATCAGTGTCTTCGTCAGCAATAAAGTCTCAAAAATACCAACCTCACTTTCCAGCTCGGTAAAAATTCCGCTGGTGCGGCAGCGCCGCAGTAATGCGTACAGACGTCACCGTTGCACTTACATCTCAGAGCAAATCTCAATTAAAGGCTTTGAAAACGAAGGAAAATATGATGTATGCCAGAAAATATCCCGTGCACTTATATAAATATTTATAGGCTATTTGAAAGTTTGCGTCATAATTGTAGAAATAAGCACTTCAGTATAAAATGTTCATCCAAGACTCTAGTCTCAACGCTTAGATTCTTCGTTGGCGAAAAGTTGGCATAGCGTTCTCATACGTTTCGTATAATAACAATTGGGAAACTAACCTCCTGATTGTATTGTGTGCTCATTTTATTCGGAGTTTCAACTGTCTTAATAACGAAGAAAATAAAATAAACAAAATGCACCCATTTTAGAACAAATAATTTTTATCGAGTTCTCAGGGACTTTGATATCCAATCCATGAGTATAGATAGTCTTGTACATCGGCTAAGAGGGCCATCAAGGTCCCACATATCAGAATGATCTTTTCAATTCAAAAAAGGAGTGCATGACAATAAAAAGTTAGGCGCCCCTGTGCCAAACAAAACTTCAGTGAGTGATATCCCTTTGGGGCGTTGCGATAACATCAGCTCCGATAACAAGATGAATTGAAACGAGCTCGGCATTAGCGAACTTCAAAGCAAGCTAGGGCTTCTATCAAAGCTACACTGCCACTGCATCACTTTCCCGATAGCGCACGTTCTTTCCTAGACAAGTAAGCTCGCCACGTGATGCTGGTATATGGCATTCAAATAAATAAGTTATGTTAGAATTGGAGTAGCAGATAGGAAACTATGATATTTGAATGAAGATCAAGGTACTCACTCGTAAGTGATGACGTCGGGTGAAATTTAACTAGTTAACTCATTAATTTTAACTTCACCTGATATATTGTTGAGTTATTATAAATCAGGCATATAAAGAGTTCGTCTTGTATCACAACGAGACATTCTAATGATTATTTTCAATAATTCCGCAATGCAAACTCACTGTTTTACTCTCGAAGCCAAATTTTGACGCGTCAACCCGGAACGCATCCGCTCCCAAAGAAGAAAAATATTAAAGTAAAGGAAAAAGTCACGTCCCCGATACCAGGGGCTGAAAACAAAGCTTTGGCCGCGCATTTGCAAATGGACGTCATGAAGACCTCATCACACCCCGGCTGCATTGACATTGTTCGGCTGCACCTGCATAATCATCTACTTTAAAAGGAGACATCGTCGAGGCCTGAATGGGCTTCGAACATGCGATCCGGATGGCAAAGTTGACATTTGTTCCACATTTAATTCATTAATCTTTTATCTGTCTTCAATGTGTAATGTTTTCCACATGTCCGTGAAGGTTAGATTTCGACTTCAGCTGCAGCCTTATTGAGCATATTAAACAATAGACGAATTATTTGAAGTGATCAGAAAACTACTTCGTTGAAAATATCGTGGAATTATCTCGACTTCGCTAAACTCGTTGGCTTGCAGTTACGACCGCCAATTGTCACTGTCGTCACGCTAGGTCGTATTAAGAAAATTACATCCACCTGACAGTAAAACGCGATAAAAAAGACACCAGCACGACATACTAAAAAAGACACCAGCACGACATACTAAAAAAGACACCAGCACGCGTCCATGCCGTTGACAGACGCGACGGAATAATATTCTGTGAGTAGCCGAAATTATTGTGTAGCCAGTAGGCTGCAATTTCGCATTGAGCGCGGCAATGGCTAGTACAAACTTTTTTAATATGAAAAAGAAGCCCGTTAAAGCATTATTACATCTGAAGAAGACCGTTAAAGCATTATTACATCTGAAGAAGACCGTTAAAGCATTATTACATTGAGTTTTTTTACATCCTTTTGGAACTGCGCAATTACAACCAGCCAATTTTCTCGTGAATCAAAATTTCAGTTTTTTATTATCGCCATGTTTCGATCTCCCCAAGATGGTCCAGAGGTTGATTCATAAAAATAATAATATTAATAGTTAACTTAAAGATTGATTTGAACTTGTGATATATATCGATTTAGAAGCATGTAAGTTACCCTCCCAATTCTAATATTACGTACTCTAAGGAAATGACAACGAGCTAGAAACAAAAAGGTAGCTCAAAGATGCTTGGAAAAATGCAAACCTCAACAAGCAACAAATTGATGATAAATTAAGGCAAATTTTCAGATGATATTACCGCTGTAGCACCTCATTATCGCGTCGATACCACCGTAAGAACTGAGGTCGATCATCGCTACCTCAGACGGCGATAAATCGCGCGACGCCGCTGCGACGAGCGGCGAGGCGGGCGGTGGTGAGGTGGTCCGTAAATCAGAGTTGCTGCAAGTCATCATAAATCTTCTCTATATTGGCCCCATAAATATAAGGATTGGATTACGTGCTTCGGATATACTTAGTGAATAGGAATACCAAAACGAAGCGAACATGAACTTCATAATCGATTTCAAGCCCACAAACAAATTTTTATGATATTTAAATGAAGATTAGCTATTCACAAGAACTGAGAAACATCCGAGCCTCTACAATTTTATCATAAATTATATTCGGAATAATACGTAACGTAATAGGGTAACATGGGCAGCGAGCCCACTGCGGGTCATGAGCCCATAGCGGGTTTCTCGCTAAGTATGGCAGATATTGGTCCGTGTTCTCTACCGCCGGTCGACAGTTTCACTGGGATGAAGTGTACGTATTTACGTTTTGTTAAGTATTTTCGTTATTAAGTTATTTGTGAATAACTGTTTTAGCCCAGATAAAAATTTTTTTGCTGCTAAATAAACTGTTTTCGATTACTGAAGATGAAGCTTTTGAAATTACTGTGAATTATATTCTGAAAGTAATATTTATAGGAATAATTTTGCGATCAAGTTTAGCTTTTAAAATAAAATGTTGACACGATATAAATTGAAATGATACCTAGTGGGGCAACGGGCCCACGCGTGTCACCGGGCAAAGCGCCCATGGTGAAGTCTTGTGTTATACATCATTGGATTTGTCTCAATGACCTTTTCAAAACTATGACTAGCTTTTTGAATTACAAATTACACTTCATATTGCATGATTTTTTGATTTGCCGCCCCAAGGCAGAAGGTTTAGTTTCTAGTTATGCGTATTTATGACCCCTTATCGAGTTTTTGACTTTTGCCTTGCCAAAAGTTGATTTCAGCCAACACCAATGAGCCAAAAGTTGATGAGTTTCTATGGTGTTGGCTGAAATCACGATTAGGTACGAATTCTCTGCACATAATATCTGGATTATGGACGAAACTGGAACGAAGCTTTTTTCTGATCAACTTAATATATTTTTTCTAGTCAAGGATACATTTTTTTCATGTCAAGGACGAATTTTTTATCGCAAGGATATATTTTTCAAGTTAAGGATATATATTTTTATGTCAATGAAATATTTTTCTTCACGTTAGTGATAGATTTTTTAGGCCAATAGTATATTTTTTTCAAGTTAAAGGATATGATTTTATGAGTTGTTAATAAATGAATGAATGTCATATTTTTTATTACATTTTTTATTTTTAACTGTGAAGTGTTGTTTTATCATTTTTAAACGAAAAATATGCAATTGTGGTAAAGGGACCAAGTGTGGGCGCTCTGCCCCAAGCCCATGGGCCCATTGCCCCAGGGGTGGGGCAATGGGCCCAATTTGACACTTTTTACAAAATAGTGCTTCATTAAAAATTGAATAACTGTCTAGGCGTCTAATTCACATCATACATTCCTCATTAGTTGTACCTTGAAACAAAACAAAGAACCACCTCGTATCAATTAAAACTTCATCAAAAATTTAGTTTAAAAAAGGGGGGCGCTGCCCCATGTTGCCCTATAAGGGTAACTTATCCCAAATTGTAGCGTTAAATTGAAAACAATTTTTGATCATAAATTAGTTGGCATCCGTCCATCTCGAGAGATGATGGTGTGCACCCCTTCCGTCATCACACAACACGCTGTCGGCAGCGCCTCGAGTGGCTCGTCAGGCCGATTCGGGCATGGCAGTCACGACCGCAGTTGGCGCAAATAAAGCCCGATGGTGCGACGATGTTGTTCCTTGTCTGCTGTCTGGCTTTCCGGAGACGGTGCTTGTCTTCAAGCTCATGGCTGCGCAGCTCCTCACCCCTCCGGACTCCCTCCCGAACGGCCCGCCGCCAACCGCAGCGGTCGACCGCAAGCCGCTCCCAGGTTTGGGGGTCGATAAATGCTGTTCTGAGGCTGCGCTTGCGGACGTCTTTGAAGCGCAAAGCCGGACGGCCGGTCGGGCGCGCGCCCGCAGCTAGTTCCCCGTAGAGCAGGTCCTTGGGAATGCGACCATCCTGCATGCGATGCACGTGTCCGAGCCACAGGAGACGACGCCGGCACAGGAGGAGATGCATGCTCATTGTGCCGGCTTGTTCCAAAACAGCTGTGTTTGTGACCCTGTCCTCCCATGTGACCCTGTCCTCCCGGAGGCAGCGAAGGTGAAAGCACTCTAGACGGCTTTCCTGTTTGGCGTATGGGGTCCAGGTTTCGCTGCCGTACAGAAGGGTACTAGTGACGCACGCATGATACACTTTCAGCTTAGTGTGAAGCGACAACCGCCTGTTGGACCACACCCTTTCGTTCAGTCTGGCCATCACACTTGACACTTTTGCAATCCTCTTGTCGATCTCGCTATCGAGGGACAGGTTGTTGCTGATGGTAGAGCCCAGGTAGGTGAAACGCTCGACGACTTCGAGCTGATTACCGTCAATGGTGATAAATGGGGGCACTACAACATCCTGACCCATAACATTTGTTTTCCTAATGTTGATTGTCAGGCCAAACTCCCTGCAGGCGTGAGCGAAGCAGCCCAACAGCCTTTGCAGATCCTCCTCGGTGTGGGAGGACAGCGCCGCGTCATCAGCAAAGAGCAACTCTCTGATGAGGACAGCGCGGACCTTTGTTCTTGCTCTCAAACGAGCCAGGTTGAAGAGTTTGTCATCGCTTCTGGTGTGTAAAAGGATGCCCTCAATTGAGTCCCTGAACGCGAACTTGAGCAGCAGTGAGAAGAAGATGCCGAAGAGAGTAGGGGCCAGGACACAGCCCTGTTTTACTCCGCTTTTGATACTAAAATTGCATTGTATCATGTATCAATTGCATTGCCATCATGGCTGACTATGCCCTGCATGTCGTCATGGAAGGAAGAGACGATGCTGAGAAGACGGGGGGGACAACCTATCTTCCTCAGCAGCAAGAACAGACCTCTCCGGCTGACAAGATCAAACGCCTTTGTCAGGTCGATGAACGCAATGTACAAAGGCCTCCGCTGCTCACGGCACTTCTCCTGCAGCTGGCGTAATGAGAAAATCATGTCTGATGTGTCTCTCTGGGCTCTGAAACCGCACTGGGATTCCGGGTAAACGCGATCAGCGAGTGCTTGTAGGCGACCGAGCACCACACGGGCGAAGACCTTGCCCACAATGCTGAGTAGCGATATCCCTCTGTAGTTGTTGCAGTCGCTACGATCGCCTTTGTTTTTGTACAAAGTGATAATCTTTGCGTCGCGCATGTCTTGCGGTACCTGGCCCTCCCTCCAGCAAAGACATAAGAGCTCGTGTAGGGGGCCAAGTAAGGCCGGCTTGCCACTTTTGATGACCTCTGGGGGTATTCCATCTTCTCCAGCTGCCTTCCCACAGGGGAGGATGTCGATGGCATTGTTTAGCTCTTCGACAGATGGTTCAGCATCCAAAGCATCGAGGGAAGGCAAGTTCTTCATCGAGGCGTCCAGCGCTTCCTGCGAGACGTTGTTAACGTTGGAGTAAGCCGCTCTCAATACCTGTAGGTTCCGCTGGCTTGGATCACTTTTGTATTTAAGCATTGCTCTTCTTTTGCTGCTGATTGCAGGCTCCAACTCACCGACGTTGGCCCCAAACCAGTCAGCACTATTTCGCTCCTTTATGCCATAGGCCAAGACAGCAGCATTATAGATGGCGCTGCGGAGAGAGCACCACCCACCGACTGCGCGCTCTGCTCGTTCGGCAGGAAGCAGCTCCGCAAGATGCTCGACTAGAATTTGGTATCTAGCGGGACAGGAGGCCTTGCTGGCATCAATTCTTGGCTGGCATTTCCTCTTGAGAGTATGTAATTTCTTTGGTTTAATTTTGATGTTGGAAATGACCAAAGAGTGGTCAGTATCGCAGTCGGCGCTGTGGTATACTCTTGTGTTTCACACGCTGTTCAAAGAGCCGCGGCGTGTGATAATTAAGTCCAGCTGGTGCCAGAGCTTCGATCTGGGATGTCTCCACGATGCCTTGTGGCATAGTTTGTTCTGGAAGAACGTATTTGTCACGCACAAGTTGTGGTGGCAGCAGAATTCCAGGAATCTCTGGCCGTTTTCATTCATTTTCCCGATGCCGTGATGACCCAGCACTTCAGGCCAGGACTCGTGATCTGTCCCAACTCTGGCGTTGAAGTCGCCCACGAGGTAAATATGCTCCGGCATTGGGATCCTGTCAATGGTATTCGCCAAGAGTTCGTAGAACCTATCCTTGGTCTCAGGCGGTGCCTGGAGCGTTGGTGCGTAGACACAAATTATGTTTGCAAAACCAGCCGACGTTGAGAGACGTAGGGTGAGGATTCTCTCCGTGCCACCATGCCGGGGCTCAATCGTGCGAAGCAGGGTGTTCCTGACGGCGAAGCCAACTCCATGCTCCCTCACATCCCCGATACCTCTCCCCTGCCAGAAGAAGGTGTAGTGTTCCTCTCTTAGGGAGCCATCTTCTGGGAGTCGAGTTTCCTGCAGCGCTGCTATATCCACGTTTAGTCTATGTAGCTCCCTGTCAATCACTGCGGTCTTGCGAAAGTCTGAAATGACACGGAGGTCGTCGGACAAGCCGGTGCGCATCGTACGCACGTTCCAGCTTGAGATTCGAAGTGGTGGAGACTCCATCTGCTGCTGCGGTACAATGACTCCCACTGTCGAAGTCAGACCCCGGAGTCCAACTCTGCGCTAGTTGGGCGAGGAATTAATGCCCGTTAGTTATCGTAGTTAACGTCTTTCGTTTGTGCTCACACACCGAACAAGCGTGACAAGCGTGACCTCAGGGGCACAAGCCTGGGCGGAAGTATGGAGATCTTGCGCTGCCCAAACAACAGGATCTCCCTCTCGGTCGTGCCGACTGGGTCCAAGGGAATGCAAGCATTACGTTTGGAGCCGACTTGACTGCAGGAGTTGCCGGGAGGACGTCCAAGTTGACATCCAGCCGCCTTAGGGACTCCGGCTCCAGATTTTTCCTCGAGGTTTACTCCTGATCATAAATACGTTATAACTATTACGTTACGTTACTATTTTATTACTATTACTATACTATTTTATTATTATTACGTAAATACGTTATAACTATTATTATACGTTCTAGGATATTTTTCTAAGGATCACCCAGAACTTTCATCTTAATTAACCTTACTCTGACTTTTACCCACATGAATGATTATTATTTTAGTCGACGTTTAGTGTTGCTAGAGAAACGTAGTTTCCGAACACTGGGCTGCAAATCAGAAGCCAAAAATATTTCTCTACGCCATTTTGATGCAGAAATTAAACTTCTTCGTTTCATGCCTACTTATTTGGTCACGCGCCTCTTAAGTTGAATTTAACACGAACGCTCGACCCTGGCACGCTGGCGCTTGGCTAAGATGAATTTATCGAGGCGTCAATACCTGCTATCGCGCGCAGGTCTGTGAAGACATCGGATAGAGGCGGCAGCTGCGGTCAACACGAGGTGTCCCGAGGGACCGATGTTATGTGATGTCTTGCGCTGGAATCTAGCTGCCATCAAGGCCCCACATATCAGAATGATCCTTTCAATTCAAAGTTTCATTGACAAGTAATTCATTGAAATTATTAAAAAGGAGGAAACGCCATTGAAAATCATTGAAAAGGAGGAAACGCAAATATTTTGCGTAAATTAGGTTTTGTACACAATTTGAAACTCTATATGCGTGGTCATAATTTTTTGCTTATAGAAGGAGTACATACATTTGTACTTATTTCAGTTCAAGTTTGATCACCTTCAAAATTCGCCGTTCTGCCAACAAAAAACTCGTCGGCTTAAGCCTTAAAAAAAATTATATTAAACTATGCGTCATAAAAATTTTATCTAAATCAAGTTTTATTGAGCACAGCAGTTCTTAATTTTGTTATTGCTTCCCACTGTAATCATGCAAATCCATACGTTGTCAGCGTAAGCATTCACACGCTACGTACCCTACCAGACCAATGACGTTAAAACTATGCTAATAAAAGATTGTTTCAACGTTTCCACCTTGTAATAAACTTTGTTTCGATGGCATTTGCATTACAGAATTATTTTGATTATTTTGCGATGGGCTTTAGTCCTCATGATTGTAATGCAAGTTTTTCCAGCAGCCACTACCCGTCGCCGAGGCCTTCTCTTATCAATATCAGGGATCATCAATAACGCGGGCCACAACCAAGCCACTAATGAAGACAAACGCGTTAATGAGGATACCAACGAGCGGTCGTTACGACTTGATCGTCCACGCTGGACTTTTCTCTGGAGGGATTGGAGGGAGTGCATGAGGTAGGGCAAGTGCATTTATTGATAATTATTTCACTTTTTATTTACTTGTCAGGCTCATTCGTTAGGATTGAGTTAGATGCTATGTAGCAGATACATAATTTCAAATTAATTCGCGATCCTGAGAAGTTGTTGTACTAAATATTCATGGTTTTAAGCACTGACAACCTTGTTATTTTTTAGTACGAAAACCTTCCTCGCCAAACTAACCTAAAATTACGAAAATTTAATTAAATTTAAATCGCAATTGAAATTCACCGTAATATAGCGATTTCCGAAGTAAAGAAATCCATCAAGCACAGAGTCGAATGGCTGCTAATTTTTGTAATGAAAATCTGCTGCGTATACTAACTAATTTTATTCCTGGTATAGGTTGATGTATTGTTCACCTGCCGCCACAGTACATTCATTATTATACAGCCACAGTGACCATTATAAGGAAAAGTAAAAAAAATAAGATTTCTTCGAAAATGTATGTCTCCTTTGCTGAAGGTAACCATAATGAGTTTGCTTTCATCTCACTGTGATCCTAAGATTTAGTTTGTGAACTGAGGGTCTCAGGAAAAACGCATTAATGGTCAATAGGCTCATCTCTAGCAAGGTTAGACTTTACGTGATTCCCTCAATTTCTGAGCGGCAAGAAATTCACAGACACGTAGAACAAAAAGCGCACTCTGAGATGCGGACGTAATGCAGTTGCCTCATATTAAGGCCTGCCTGAGGACCTGTCTGTGGGAGGCCGTTTTTTATGTGTCTGTCTTCAAGATCGCAGCGCCAATTTTAGCTTCTGCTCCCAAAGAGGAAGGCGAGAAGTCCTATTTGCATACGAGAAGACGGGACCAGATTATTGTGAATTGTATAAATCTTTTTACAAACTCTAACGCCAATCCAAGCAAATAGTTTGAAATTTAATTCTAATGAACAAATGAATTAACAATCATGTTAAACGAAGTTTTAGGCTCTAAAATCATCTGTAATACCTTCATTCGGTTTTCCACGCCTGCTATAACAAATCTACAGGAGACAGATCACGCGCTGCCATGTAGTAATTTATTAAAGTAACAACAATCAGTTTGTGCTCAAAAGAAATAGATCATTGGGAGACGTCCGACGAGGATGGGAGCTTGGAGTCTAGAACCTTAATACATAAAATAGCTAATTCTTAACAGCTCCGGTCCGCAATACAGTCACGACCGTAATGTTAGGAAACCCGCTATTTTGCCATAAAAATTCCTTACACCATCTTTGCCGAGTACACCTCACAACTCCTCTGCTCTACGCATTATTGCGAACAACAAAAACCAAACAGAAACCAAGCAGAATGAGAATTACGTCTTAAAATTAACCCTTTCCATTGCTACTTGAAAGTCACAAAAAATACTCACCCACTCTTAATCAAATTGACATTGAAGAGGATTATGCTCGACGCTCTTTTTTTGTAAGGTTTATAACGCGAAAAATATCAAATGTAGGAAGGAGACCACTAAGAGATTAATGTTGCAGCACGCGGGGCTAAGAACAACAGGTGTGTTTTTCTTGCGGTTCGATACTGGATTAGACGGGGAGTGGGAGGACAAAATATAGATCAGTATACTCACTGCAGTGAGTGACAGAGAGCGCATTTTCTCGTCGACGAAAACTTGAGGTCACGGACGGACAGACAGACAGACATGGCGAGCACAATAGTGCATTTTTTCCATAAATGAGAAAATGCGCTAAAAAGCCTAGCCATTATTGCGGGCTCATGACGAGTTTGGGTAGCAGAATGACAGTCATGCCAGACATGATTTTTAAAAATTAAGTAATTGATGTGTGGAAATTGTAAGGTTTTTTGTCAGTAAATTCAATAAACTGAAACTGAAAAATAGAAATCACCTCATGGAAATTCCACATCAGGGAGGGGCTTGCACCTCAGAACTGGGCTTGCACCTCAGGACTGGGCTTGCACCTCAGGACTGGGCTTGCACCTCAGAACTGGGCTTGCACCTCAGGACTGGGCTTGCGCTTCAGAACTGGGCTTGCACCTCAGGACTGGGCTTGCGCTTCAGAACTGGGCTTGCACCTCAGAACTGGGCTTGCACCTCAGGACTAAGCTTGCGCCTCAGAACTGGGCTTCCACCTTCGAACTTCTATACCTTCTCGAGATAATTTTAGCATAGAGGCTATACTCGTACATTTCGTTAATGTTATAAGATAATTGAATGTGCCACGAAGTTTTTAGAAGTAATGAATTGATTTATTTTGTATGCTTGTTGTTCCATGACTATCATCATTGACGATGGTACATTTTCAGCATGAATATTTCAACAGAGCCAAATAAAACATTATCCCATCATATTAACATTTAAGTTTTTCACAAAAAAAAACTCTTTTATTATTTGAAGGGCAGCATTAGAACTAAATTTTCACTTCTTAGTTTACAAAGTGTGCTCTACAATGAGAAGAACGATTTAGAAAAGTTCAAGAGCAGCTGGGATCTAATTGGTCCTCTCACATATCAGGTAAATTTCTGACAGTTTTACATCTTACGCATTAGTGAGGAGAAAACAATTTAAATGCGGAAAAACAGTCCTTATTCCAGCCATTAAAATCATTTATGAACCTTCCAAATCAATAAAGCTCGCAGACTGAACTGATTTTATGTACTGAAACTGACACCCGTGCTTGACCTGAAGGGAGAAACCTCGAGTTTCTTCATAAGACACTTCTCTTCCCAGCTTACGTCAGGTACAAGAGCGTAAAATGTTACATAATAATAATGCAACACGAAACTAACTCGAAAGCAGGCAGGTACTGCTGCTAAATTATAACTTTAGGAGCCATCATTGTTTGAAAGGTTGTAAGAAAAATACCCAAACTGCATAAAATTCCTTAACAAATAAATTTTGTAAGTTGTCCGGTTCCCATCCGAAACATCCTATGATTTGCCGTCAGTATCACTTTAGCCGCGGTGGGGTGAGTTGTCAGGCTGCGGTGGCTGCGTTGCTCACAGGATAGCGAGCCTAGCACTCGCCACTCAAGAAACAACTTAACGGGCTAACTATCGTGATCATGCTGACCTTACTAACTGTAAACTGAAGTCAGTCACTGAGAATATTGAAGGCTAATGCCAGTATTTTGATAAATAATGAGATATTAAACTCAGGAGCAGAACTAGACGCACGAAAGGTCACGGAATGTCTGACTAAGGCATTAGTCCGCCGATATGGGCCAGGGGCGTCCATCATCTCTCGTGCGAATTTGAACTCTCGAGGAATTCATTCCTCTCGGTGAAAATTAATAAAAAGCTCATGCTTTAGGAATATGTGACGATTCATTATTTGTACAACGGTGCATTTTTTAATAAAATTCCTAAACTATTTAACAAATTCTTGGAAAGAATTCACAAGCTTAAACTAAATGATTGATATGGAATGTATTGAAATCTTACAGAGCAGCACCGTAGGCTTTTACGAAATGATTGCCCTCTCAATGCTTATCGTTATTTAGCCAATCAATATGAAGACTGGCAAGCTACTTGCACGATACTTCTCAGCAAACTCGTCATTCATTCAGAGCAAATAATCAATCGAAGAGAAGGTAGTTCAAATCTTTGTTCGACTTGTATGTACAGTAAGTGTACTCTTTTGTTTGAATTGTAGTGCAGACCTTCGTTTGAACTGCAATACAGGCTTTCATTTGAATTGCATGTTTCACTTACTATATAATAATAGTCAAAAATATAAATAACAGATAATTATAATATGATATTAATTCAAAAAATATCTGTAAGGCACGCTACATGTACTCAACAATCCTCTACTGTACGCAGTTCAGTACTAACTCAAGGTCGCAATTATTTTTTGTTTCTTTCGATCTGCGAAAATGTTCCTCAATGCTTGAAATGGCCGCTATTTTCCCGCTATTACTTTGAGATCATTACGAAATAACGGTTAAGAAATTTGACCTTCCCAATATTGCAAGGGAGCGCATGGATAGAAGTGAAACAAAATCAAATGGTCCATCTCATGATGGCCGTCTTCTAACTATGTTTCACAAGATAAATGCTCTCTTTATTAGTTGCCATAACGTTCTATTAAGCAACGTCTACGAGCTCATTGCTGTCCTTCCAACTCGAGTGCTTCAAGACTCAACTCGCCCAACTTAGCATGACATCCTCTACAGATCCACCGCTCCTGTGAACATAGTCTTTGTAGGGCCGCAGGCATCATAAAATTACTTAAATAGATATAATTATCCTTATTTATTATCCTTAAAGATATTAATTATCTTCATTACGACAATTAATTATCATTATCATCGCTTCAATTATTTAGATATTAACTATCATTAATTGAAGCGAAGTGCGAACAGTAGCGTAGGAGTCACAGCGTCGGCGTCTGCAGGTCCTCCCGCACACAAATAATGCAAAAAAAAAATACGCATGCGTGAAAATAAGTCGCTCAAATTCAATCGTTTCACCGCCCATGCCATCGTTGACTAGTAGCAGTTCAATCGCATTCTAAAAAAACTACAACGAGGCACATTCACTGCGGTAATTATTACTCAATTAATATTTTTAATACTATTAATTAATTATTTTAATCCATTAATAATATTAATTAATATTATTTTATTACGGATGTTCGGTAATTATTAGGAAGCGTCTTCTGTGATGATGTCTAGGCCAACGACTGGCAACCATGTCATCTGCATCCCATGCATGGAACTGCAGGCATATTGATAGTAAATATCCTTTTATTGTTACTTACTCAGTCGCGATCGTAGAATTAATTTTTTTACGCTTTAGATGCTGAAAACGCGGCAGTGAATGAGCCAGAATAATTAAATAAATGTAAATCCTTGCAATTAAAGTCTAATAAATCGAGCATTAAGGCTGCTTCCTCCATGACCTTGCGATTGAAGGTCACATTGATCAGCGCTACCAAGTGTCAAATATTTCATGCCCTTTTTTTAACTGCAATACACTGAGCGATGAAGCTATTGCACGGACCTCCATAACAATTTCAATGAATATTGAAACTAAGCAATTAGACTCATGACACTCATGACACTCATGACACTCATGACTATTAAGTAAGCGCTCCACAGTCAGCAGTAGAGTTAATAAATCTTATTATTCCTGCTTTATTTTTCCTATACCTGTATTCACTGAGAGAATTTCAATAAATTACAGTCGTTTCCTGTTAAGCTCATTGATACAAAACAGTGAAATTTGCGAGAAATAATATCTATCAACGATTTAAATGTCAATAACTTGCATTTAAACCCCTCAGCTGCTACAAGGAATTTCGATAATTTTTAGCAAACATCAAAAAGCAGATTTTATTTAAAGACATAAGACCCATGGTTATGGATTACTGACAGACTAAAGTAAAAATTCTACATTAATTTCAAGTGATGTAGAATGCCAGCCGAAAGAATGCCAGCCGACAGAAGTAAAAATTCTACATTAATTTCAAGCGATGGAGAATGCCAAGCGAAAATATTAATTGAAACTTGATGTCGTCAGTAATTGAGGTAGAAAACGAAAATTTCCTGTGCGAAAAAAAAGGGACCGGCAATTTTGCAACTGAGTAATTTCTCGCATGACAGCGGCGCTGCCTGTCAGTAAAGAATGGCTTTGGTGAAATGACCGGTGAAGCCTGCTTCAACGGAAAATCCAACCCGATCCATGAATGCGAATGTGAGAGATTACAACTTAATCTCAATTATAACTTTTATTCGCTTAGTATTGAGGAGAGGTGAAAACAATTCAATAGTCGAATTTTTTGGGGGCTTAATAATTTCTGAAAGACAGGAACCACCTTATCCCCAATATACACTTTATGGTTTTGTAATTCCAGTACGTTAATTATACATAGAACGATTCTAGGTAATGCTCTGGTAATATCCAGACACCATAAGAATCGTGGGTACGAGTCTGCATATCTTCTATATATTCACGCAACCAGGATTCAAACAAACACAGAAACCCGCGAACTTTCATATATATTCGAGTATAATTTATGATATGAGAAAATATAAGTACATGTCAATGCACAAAAGTTGTCGCAAAATTTTTATCGCTAACCTTCAATAGAAACGATAGATTAAAAAACTGAACCGCATCGAACAACAGATCGAAATTGCTTCGTAGTTATAATGGGGTTATCGAACCCTGTAGATCGTAGTTCTGACCTGGATTTTGCGATTTTGTTGACGAGCGTCTAGTTAAAGACGACATCTATACTGAGCGGCGACTCGTGTGTCATTGCCGGTAGACTACAAATCCAATTTCCAAAGTGCGCTAGAAACTTGAACGAGTAAAGTGACAGAATTATTTTTGTTCATTATGGATATCGAATTAAAATAATTGATTCGTCGTGTTCGAAAAATATATACCGTAACTCAAATAATTTACATGGTAAATCGAAAATTTTGGTTGGACCTTTTCTACCTAGAGGTACTATTGACTTACATTAAAATCATCTGCATTTCATCTATGGATAAATCAACATCAAGTCAGTGCTCGTTGCCTGAAGCATTACAGCAGATTTAAACAGAACTGTAGTCAAGTCGACGAGGGACTAACAGCAGCGCGGGGGGAAGGGGTTCCACACCCACTTTTTACGATGTGGTTGTTTGCAATGCGTAAGGCAAGCACCAGCCGATAAAATGCTTGCGTCCTCCGGCTCTGATCGTGAACTTTATCGCACACACTCGAGCACGGCCGCCATCTCTGGCTTCTGCAGCTAATGAGGAGCCACACACAACTCAGCCATACACACAACTCAGCCTGAGGGACATAGCATCTCTGTATGCTGTATATCGACATTTGAGCGAGCCGCTGCAGGGCTGTAGCGGTAAAAACTCTGTCTATGCTTGAGCTAAATGTGAGGCGAACGCTCCTTTTGAGCTTGGACAGCGGATGAACACTTAAATATTATGTGCACACAGCCCGACTCCATATATGAACACCTGAGGCATAACTGTCATAGCCTTCTAGCTGTTCGTCGCTGATTGCACGGCCGTTTTCCCATTTCTCGATCAAACGAACGAATTTACTTTAGATAAGCGAAATCAATCTCCATATGAGAATATTTGATTTTTTGTGCGCAGATCCATGTTGGAAAAGGAATGGTTCACTCCGGAAGTCGTAGTTCGACTAGTTCCATTCATACGTTGATTGCTTTTAATATAGCACGAAATTGGTCACAAGTCTGCATTAACCCTGAACAATAATGTTTAATATCCGTTCGTAAATTGAACTTTTGTATGGTCAACATTTTAAAATATTTTGTATTGTATTTTATATCGCGTGACGTTGATGTATGAATTAAATTTAAATATTCAATTAAATGTGCAAATGGCAGCGCAAGCGATCATGTACCGAAAAGGATGAGATTTATTACTAGATAAACCAATGACAGAGCTCAACTTTAAATTCATGTCGCTCAACTTTAAATTCACAATTATAATTGCTGTATTGTCAGCAGGCAATCGCGTGAAACGAGAGACCAGCGAGCAGTCGATCGAGAATTGTATACGAGTGAAAATTCAACGAGCGACGATTCTTTTTTGTAGAAATGATGTTTGAGAATCAACAGAGTCAAGTGAGATTGCTATTGGCAAACGCCAAATGAATAGTAGTTATTTGCCTAACTCATTGAATGTCGATTTGAATGTTTCAAAACAATTACTTTATCGTGTAGTGGGAAACTCGGAGTATACGACCAGTAACAATGATGAAGTTGGCAGATACATAAAGACGAGGAACCAGGAATTCCTAAGTGGAATATTTCAGAAGAAAAACTAGTGATTGTTTTCAATGCGCGCTGTTGATTTTACCTCAGAATTGCAAAAATAAATCTTTTTCGACAAGCACTGACGAGACAACATGGCAATGTAAACACAAGACTCGCAGAGCGAAACTTATGGCGTCATTATATCCTGGCAATCCAACCCCATATGAAGCGAAGCAGCCGACTCAAAAATATGGAAACTTGAACTGTAGTGTGTAGTTCATAGTCATAAATGGCTAGTCTACTGCATTAAAAAGCAGCAAATGCAACCATTTGCTGCTTTTTAATGAATGAATTAATAAATTCTTTTTCATTAATTTATTTTTTTCGTTCTTTTCATTTCTTTTCTTATTTACTGAATGAATTTAATAAATTCTTTTTCATTCAAAATCCGCTGTCACTCTCAAAAGGAATTACGGCAGCCATTTCTTCGTAGCAAAGGGATGATCTGGTGATTCCTGGAGCGCGCGACATTTCTAATCTTCTCCCTCGCTGAAGTTGTTGGGTATAGCCTCCGCTTAGAAATTAAGTTGAATTTTATGATCAGTATTGTTTTATTTTCTGGATTGTAATTTGTAACCAATCAATGTTACAGCAATCAACCACATCAAGCCCCACCGATTACTTAGCTTGACTTGAAAGTAAGTTTACCAGCGGTCAACAGCAATTCCGATCAAAAGCGCTTCTATTCGGTGCCGGACGAACTCGAAACTTCCAACGCACTTTCAGTCGTCTGTCGAGGAAAATCTAATAGTTATAATTTGCTTCGAAGGGAAAAGTTCCCTTTGAGAGAATTCTTGGTGAGCTCCCTTCAGTAGTTGCCACTTGAACGGCAGATTTTGTACCCGCAAATTGAATTGAACAGAAAAGCGCTCCTGGAACTTTACCGAGTGGTGAATAGCGAGGAGTTTGGGCAAATGTTTTGCGGCTCAGCGTAACCCATGAGTGGGAATATGTGCGTTCAGTGATGGTGCTCGGATGGAGAAGTTGTTTTTTTTTCGAGAAATTATTTCTTTCGATAATTGCCACTCATAACACTTTAGGTAATAACCAGAACCTACTGATCGCTTTGATCACCATCCAGCCACAGAGGTGTCAACGTTACTCTATTGGTAAGGTTAACATAACCCATACGCGTTCTGTTACATTGGTTCTATTTTGGCTGATCGTACTTCACTGTAACATAAGACGCGAGATGGAAATTCAAAATTTTTTTGCGACTACGCCAAAGACTTTTGCTAAGAACTCTTAACTGCTCTCGCAACACGGCGGCGTGACAATGGAACTGCACCAAGGGAGAAGCTGCCTTGTTTCGAATAACTCATTGGCACATCATTGCAAAATTATGTAAGAATGCTCACTTTGGGCAAAATAGCAGGTATCATTAAAGTTTACGGAGTCGTAAGTGCTTATTTACTGTAAGTATATTGCTTATCAAAACTTAAACTTAAGAATATCGTTCGTTCAAGCCAACATATTCAGAAAATCTCAAGTTTTTTGATGAAGAGCCGCCGAGAATTTTAATTTGAACATTTGAGAATTTTTTCGTGAATGGCTGCAGTTGCGTGGGGTGGCACTAATCAAGCAAGTAGAAGCAAGTTGATCACTATTCGAAGTCGAAATTTTTTCTTTCTACTTGACTTGTGTACAGGAAGCTGAGATTCTGGGTAGTAAAATATATCAACAAAATGCGTACTTAGGGCCTCTGAACAATGAAGAGACATGCTATGGTTTGATACCTGGAGCTCCTTTAGTTCTATGAAGACTTTAATGATCGATGTAGCGTCCAGAACTCGTGAGACATGTACTTTTAGTTTGCAGCCTTGCGGCGCGGAGCTGTAGTCAGGGTCGCAGCTGTCTGCTATTCATTACCGTTTTGCTTTTCCTAGGCCAATTTGCTACAAGTGCCTCGTATATTTCTTGTTCACATTATTGTAGTTAGTTAACAGTTCTCCAGTGTAAAGTAAAATCGTTTCTTTTTTGGCAGGGTAAAGTAAACTTAAATTCCCGTTGACAATTTAGAATTTAAAGACTAGGGCACACACCATCCACGTAAGTTCCTAATGATTTGTATCTGTTGCCGCGTTCATATTTATTTTAGCCGGAAGTTGTGCGATACTAAGATATTGGCTTGATAAATACCCGTGTATATTTATACTTGGTCAAATTCCCAGATTTGTATTTTTCATTCATACTGATGAGCGGAATTGTGTCCCGCAGATTTACAAGAAGATAAAGGAAACCAACAAGAATGAAAACTATTTTTCCTTGTCTCTGCCTGGCTTGATGAGGAGACCGTTTGAATTCTAGCCGGGACAAATTGCTAAGCAAAATAATTTACACACGGTATTTTTCTTTTGCATTGTACCCTAGATGGGGCAAGTTGAATGTAAATGCAACATTAATTTGAATATTTTTCTATTTGTAAACGTTTCTCTTAAGAAGTTCACCCCCTCACCTAATTTCTTTTACAAATCGTGGTAGCTTCCCTCTATAAATGAATAATGAATCTTGGGATGATGAACGAGTTCTACGATGCCGGCTGATACCTTTTATTTACCGCAATAAGAGCAAGCAAATTACCAGTGCAGAATAGACACCACAAGGCAACGCAATTTATGACTTCGCATCACGCTAGTCTCCAGGATAGGCTAAATCAGTGACATGCAAAACACAATCGCGGCCGCGAGCATCTCATAAATAAAATTGGACCTTGGAAAAGCGTCGAAATAACCTACCGAATTATTCTGTGGAGAATATTAAAAATATATATAATAAGAATAACACACAATTGTGCGCATTTGACACTAAATAAATCTTCTAGGCGAGTCTTTAGGTTGAACTGCGCGAAGAAAAGCTTGCAGCTAGTCAAAACTAGTCGAAATTTCGTTCCGTTACTTCTCTCAACGTATGTGTATCAATACAATGTTCACGCTTTACGCGTATTCAGGGTTTCATGATGAATTTTTCAGTCATAAAAGGAAAGAAAGATGTACTGGATGATTATAATTTATTTAAAGTACGAAATACCAAATGAAGATGGCTTATTGTGATCAAATATTTACTAGAAATGCGGTTGGTCGATTTGACATGTAATCTACGTCAAAAGTTCTCGATTTACAAATATTCTAACGTAACATTTGTCTTCGCGTGTGCACAATTTCAAGGATGCTTACGCAGCCAATCTTCGAAGAACTGCAGCTTTGTCGGCGTAATTGAATCACGTTGGGTTCTGATTAACCCGCCTATGACGCAACACGCGTATCACCAAGGCAGTACTAAGAAATAGAGTCTAAGTTAAACAAAGCTGGAGCTCGTTAATTAGCAAGAGAAAAATAAAGCTCATGTTGGCATCTAAATATATCTAACTATCTCATTGACATCCTCGATCCAATGAAGAAGAAGATTGCGTGGCAAGTGACTAAAAATGAAATGCGTTGCATATATCTGCGACACTTGGAGCTCATAGAGATATCCAAGTTAAACTAATTTTATTCCAAAATGACCGATCAACCTTGTCAATTCATGATCGAATTTCATAGCAGTACATATTTTTAATTCAGTTCATAATTTGACATTACATTCATCCACCAGCCAGACAAAAGGGGGAAATGCTCAAACGAATTCCTCCATAGTGGATATCCTAACAAGGTGGACGATATTAGCTGATACCGTATTCTACTTCATTCTTCATGTGTTCAAAACAAAGAGCAAACGAGTCGAGCACTGAGGCAGCCCTTCTAAAGCACAATGCCTTTGTTTGGCCGGCAACGGCAAGAACGCTACAGGAGAGCGTTCGAGCGTCGCCATTGAAGAACATCTTGTCGGAGCTCACGGGTCGCGGCGAGGACAATAGAGAGCAACAGAGGTAGTAATTTGTTTGATGTATCCTAGATGCTTCGCATATTCCAGTCCAGAAATTTTTGAGTACGCTGTGCAATACAATAATTCAAAGCCCGCCAATTGGTTAACAATATTTTACGGATTTCTAATGAGATTGCTTTTCTAGAATAGCTGGGTGAGCATCTGGCCGCTATATGATGAAGATCTAAGCAGGTGAATCACATTTACAGTCTGTATTAAACACACGTGAGCAACACTTTTAATGATTTCCTACACTAAACAAAGATACTGACCGTTAATGTGAAATTATGCGTTCATATACCTATACTTAGGCAATTATTGATTACTAGCAGATTAGCCCGACGTTAACGTGGATAAATCATTCCATAGTTTAAGAATCACGTTATTCCGAATTATCGCAAAACCCGACATCCTGAATCTCGAATACAGTTAATATTTTTAAAGTAACTTATGTCATTTGAAGGAAATCTCGTTCCAACACACATTTTAAATGGAAATCCTATTCAACTCTAGTTTTTAAATTTATGAGAGACTTGTCTTTTTTATTTTTGATTACAGTTTACAACTGCCACAAAAATTGCATCTAAAGTTTTAAATTCAACCTCCCCATTGTCAAAATCTCATAATTAAATTGTCCAGATCTGCTCTCAGGTATTATACAGGCACGATTCGGTCGATAAGCTCTCGAGTAGCCCCAATATCCCAGTATTTTTGGCACCGGGCTGCAGGCTTCAGCCACTTCAACTTTGAAAAATATATGTAGAATATTGCGGTGCTTATTGTGAAATAAAGCGAAATAATAAATGAAAAGGAAATGAAAACTTTATTCAAATGGAGGAATGTTCCTCTTCAATCAAATTTTAGAGATTTTTGGTGTGCAGGATAAAGTATAAGATGAGTTTAATTGCAATTACGATGAGAAGTTTCTTGTTGTGGCTTCAATTACGATGTAGAGTTTATTTGTGTGGTCGTAATTACAATGTAGAGTTTCTTGTTGTATAAAAATTACGGTGTAGATCTTCTCGTAATGGTAGTAATTATGATGTTGAATTTTTTGTGGTAGTGGTAATGGCAATATAGATTTTCTTCTTTTATGGGGAATTACGATGTAGAGATCCTATTAATTAATGAAGCAATTAAGTGAAATAGGTCGAGCTGAAAAAAAAATTATGACTTTGCTTAGATAGAAGCCGATTGCTTTGGTTTAGATAGAAGCCGATTGGCTATCTCAGGTACACTAATAATTTTTATTATCAATTTCATTTTAAAGTTCGTTATTCAATCTTCAATGAAATACATTGCTTGCATTCGACCCTCTTTTCCCCGTTTCGAGTTTTTTTAAATAACTGTCTGTAGTGTAAACTATTTCCTCTGAGAAGCAAATATCTTTAGATGTAGAGGGGAGCACTCGCGTCGCCCACGTTAACTTATCATAACAGATTACATGGAGCAGCAATAACTTGCGTCTGAATAAATACATCAGTGCAAATAATTGTAATACCCTTGTTGCTACTTCATTGTCTTTAATATTTGTATCTAAATGTCCGAACGTTCTGATGCAAAACGTTCAAAATATTATTTAAGGAGTTCGATAAAAATTCCTTGAGCTCACAAACATGGACATTCCGCTCAAAATTCATATTGATAACAGAATTCCCCTATAAATAAGTAATTTTTTATAGAATTTCCCTATTAATAAGTAAACACCTTATTTTATTTTGCGATTTTGAGATCACACATCCTCTTTACATTTACATTTCTACAACATTTCATGAAGGATGACGTCACACGCTTCCATCTTTTGAAAGATTGCAAGTCCTTGTCTGGAATTAAATTTGTTTGGCGAAATTAAACGAATATTTGTCCGGCACTACTAGGAGCATGCACGTGAGAAGATATGCGATCGCCGAAGCCATCTTTGCATTGATAATCTTATCCATAGTTGCGCTATCTAGCATCCATTGGAGCATTCAACGGCATTCATATTCGTAATATATGAATAAAAAAAACAAGTTTAAGGATTAAAATCGTGTTTTGAATAAAATTTACAACAGCAAAGTTCCTGAATAACTTGTGTGGAAAATTCGAGACAGCGTCCAGGTCTGCAGCGTCGAAGAGGTATGAAACAGATAGTTTCATTTCAATAGGAATTCAGGTGCTCTTCAATTTCTGCAAATTAATTGAGGATTCAAACCCGCGCATGAATTAAGTCTTACATGTCTTCAACACATTAGTCATAGTTTTTGCTTGCTTCTGTTGTATAATCACTGCGTTATAGTGTCTAAAATCGGTCAATAACTGCCAGCTAAATAAGAAATAAATACAATAAACAGCTCCAATACTTTATCTCGACAATTACAATAATCGTTATGAACAATAGGATCGATTACAACTCTACGGAGGCTCTGCGCTCCCAATGTTTGAACTTTGTTCAGTTCAACTCAAAAGTCAGATCGAAAATAACAGCGATATAACCGTATTAATCGTTTTTAATATGATCAAATAGCAATTCTTTACTAAAAATGGTTTCAAATCTCATGTAATAAGAATCACACGTCGGGGGAATCATGAGATGAGTCATATTTATCAGCTAATATTGTGCTTCTAGTCCATTTACGTTATTCTATATTTAAATTTGATAAACTGTGATTCAAATGATGAACGCTGAAATGTTGCCAAGATAGCTATTATATAGATGATATTCGATGAATAATTGATACGGTTGGCTTTCGAACAATTTCTATCTTGATTGATTTAATGTTGCATTGATAGATGAAGTCAAATCAGCAACATGTTAGCAATGTATTTAAGACTGTTTCGTGTGTGATGTTAGTGCACGCGAATATAAACCAAACCCTGATATTGAAGAGACTAAGATCTAAGGAAAAGCTGATGGGAACAAATTTTATTAAGAAACCTGCCAAGTTCCCTTAATTCGATTGACAAGGCACTCTGCGGCCCCCTTTCTTGATTGTTTTTTCAAGGCTGGAAGTGAGTGCTGGAGTTAGTGGGAGTGGAACAAAAAAAAAAAACACTTTTTTTAAATGAGAGAGTTTTTGGTCGCTTACAAACTGGAAAAATTGAGCTTGCAAGACAGAGAGAGCATCATTATTCACCAGCTCTCCCCTATCAAAATTTTGGAGGTTGTTAGGTTCAGAATCAGGGACGCCTTTAGCTCACCCAGCGCGTAAAGTAGGCGGCTCTATGTCCACTTTACCATCTGGCGCTACGAGCGAAATAAGTGGCTAATGAGAATCTGATCTATTCCCTGGCAACCGTTGGGCGAGCGTGAGGCGCGCGTATTTGGCAACATATACCTTCGGGACGGATACGGCCGAAGCTGAAAAGTGCGCTAAAAAATGCCCTCTCCCTTCCCCCTGAGAGGAACATGAGCCATGAGAAGAGATGAACAAAACATGAGACATGCATGCCGACTAAATTCAGATTTTGTCCCGTCTTTTTTCAAATGGTGAGGATATTACTCATTATTACAACACTTCTCTTTAACTTCACTTCTTGTTGTTTGTTTGTTTGTCTGCTACAAATCTTATAATCTATATTTATCACACTTCTACCTGTCCAATAGATCTGAAATTTTGCACACTTGCGTAAAGTTAGAGACAATGCATGAATCGATTGATAGAATAAATCATTTTGAAAATTCAAATTTCTTTTTATATATTAGAAAATTAATTTTTATTAATATATGAAAATAAAATTTGAAATTCATTGTACATGTGTAACATCGGAGATACGTTGCAACGTTTCGAAAATACAATTTTCTTGGATAATTGATTGGAGGACTCGTTCATCCACTTTGTAGCCTCTGTTCATCTGGTTTTGGTAGAAGACCGTTGTGGGGGTTCCATTAGATATGGCTTCATTGTTGGTTCGGTTTCCTCTCGATCGGTAATTTGATATTTCAGTGTCAACTGTTCTAATTCTTTAGAAGTGTTGTCTTTAAAAAGTAATTTTAAACGCATATTACAACACTTCTCTTTAACGTCACTACTTGTTTGTTTGTCTGCTATAAATCTTGTACAAATTTAATACACTTCTACTTATCCTATCGATCTTAAATTTTTCACACTTGTGTAAAGTTGGAAACAATGCATGAATCAAATGTCAAAATAAATGATTTTAAAAATTAATTTTTTTTTTCAATATTGAAATAATCGAAAAAATAATTTTGTCAGCTACAAATCTTATAACTGATATTTGACACACTTCTACCTGTCTAATTGATCTGAAATTTTGCACACTTCTGTGAAGTCAGAGGCAATGCATGAATTAATTAACAAATAAATAATTTTGAAAAAAATTATATATTAAAAGAATTTAAAAATTATCCTTTTTAATATTCAAAAATTAAATGAGAAATTCATTGTACATCTGTAAGATTGGAGACACTGGATTCTTTGGAAGTGAAAAAGTAATTTTTAAACGTATCTTATTTTTAGTAATATGCAGGCATCATTGATGTAGACAACGGTTCAACAGTAATCAAGAAGCCTTTCTTAGAGTTGACGTAAATGAACACTATCATATAGTTGACGTAAGGTAAAATTATCCAAATTATTAAAATTACTAGATTGCTTGTCTCCTCATGAGTATTTATTTTCCTTTTATTAATTTACATTTTTATCTTCGATGTGAATTTAGTTTTCTAATTGATTCTGCTTTTCTTATAGATTTTGATCTTTTGAACTGACGATGGAGCTGGACTCCGAAACGTTTTCATTCTTGAGAAATGGTTAATATTCTGGCTGTTTTTTTTTTGCATTTAAATTCCTGATATCCAAATTATTTATTATATGGATTATAATCGAAAGGCACTCCAGCTTGGATCACAATACAATGCATGAAAATGTAATTACATAGAAACTTGAAGTCACTCCCTCTTCCGATGCGGTTTGTTAAGCAATTTAAAAGTGGAAACAATAATAAAATAAAAACGTTTTCAATTTTTTTAAGTAATGTATGGCGTCTAGCACGATTTTTTCTCAAGCCCGAATGCTCTAGCATGTCAAGCTATAGCTTCCTTTTCGCCTCCGTATTTGAGAAGCTTTTCAGCAAGATCGGCTCAACGTACTGTCACGGCCTCGTTATTTTTATCGGAAAGCGATCTACGGACGTCTTTACGTGAACGAATTTAGCGCATGATACATTTACTGAACATAATTTTCAAGCAGCAAGCGTGCCAACGAAGTCAATGACGCAGGCTATCAAAATTTTTTGCATTTCTTAGTCTCTTCAAATAATGAGCTAGTTAAGAAATAAACGTATAAAATCAGATTCCGACTTCCGAACCTCTCTCTCTCTCTCTCTCTCTCTGGCGGCTCCCATTGTAGCCATAAAATCGAGTTAAACTGAAAAGAATTATCTCTTTTGAAAAACGCTGGAAATAATAAGACAATTGAGAAAACACTAAATGCAATCGCCAAGAAATCTGCTGCTATCGGCGCACGAAACGAACCCAAAAAAAACCAACAACGGAATTTGATGACGATATTTCGTAATCTATTTCCTGTGTCACAAAGGCAAATAAACTTTGGCGGGCAATGACTGTCTTTGCGCCCGAAATTTAAGCTAAAAACTTATCTGTAACCGTGACAAAAAAAAACGTGTGACATGAACAGTGATTTGATATCGAAAATTGTTTGGCCACATTCTTTCCGAAGTTTGTGAAGTAAAACCAAAGTTTTTTGAACATGGCATTTGCAGGACTCGCAGACAGTGGCCGCGGTTTCGAAGCGATATAGCGATCGCTCGTCAGCTTCCATTCTGCCATCGAGGCTGTGCGCGCGCTGGGAATTCAGAAGAAGAAATATACGGCACTGCGACTTGCAGCGGTGCTCGATTTCTCCCATAATTTCCGTGAGGCAGGGGACACCATGCCTCCAAGTGAGGCAGGGGACACCATGCCTCCAAGTGAGGCAGGGGACACCATGCCTCCAAGTGAGGCAGGGGACACCTTGCCTCCAAGTGAAGCAGGGGACACCATGCCTCCAAGTGAGGCAGGGGACACCTTGCCTCCAAGTGAGGCAGAGGACACCATGCCTCCAAGTGAGGCAGGGGACACCGTGCCCCCAAGTGAGGCAGGGGACACCATGCCTCCAAGTGTGGCAGGGGACACCGTGCCCCCAAGTGAGGCAGAGGACACCATGCCTCCAAGTGAGGCAGGGGACACCGGCCATGCCTCCAGTCCAATCGCGATCGGGTTCGCCCCTGGATTTTGTTCAGGAAATAGAAGTAATTCGCCGTCTGCAGCCGGGTTGTTGCTGGTGGTTCCTCCACTGAAAATAACTTAATATTTATCCCTGGAAAGTACGTGACCAAATTTATGGCGGGCGGCGACACAATGCGAGTGAAATGGCGCTGATATTTCAACAGTTCTTTTGCCGTCTAACCAGCATTATTTGTGTATTTTGGCTTGATTTTCGATGCACTGTATCATACTTGGATATACCGGGTTGTTGGTTTGATGCGTCTCTCGGTGACAAGGATGTCAGTTTCGTATTTTATGTGTTCTTCGAGGAAGAGATATCGCTGCTATTATTCCGAGCTCCTGCGTTGGGATGGAGTCTAGATTTTCTAAAAGTCTAAAAACTTTAAAAATATACAATCAGTCATGTATTTATATTACATTAAAGCATACATTCTTATTGAATACGTTCCATCATGCATTTTCGTGTATTTCACACAACTTTTCTCAACAGTCCTTGTGAATTTTTTATTCCGGCTTCATACGCTCGAGATATTCCTCTCGTACTCTCAATATACCTCATGCCTCGCAAATTGTTCAAAGATTTTTATTCATTTTCAAACCATCCCCCGATTATTTTAGTTCATTCATTTTGCAATTTTCACAAATTTGTCCCTGATTTTCAATTAATTTTTACGTATATATTGCATTATTTCCATGCATTTCAAGAGATATTTATAAGTAAATTATAAATTATTTGGTCCTTCTTAAACAATTTGTTGGGGTGTCATCTAACTACAATTGTTAAGTTTGAATATTCATGTGAACCTTATCTAATCTATATTAAAAAAAATTGCTTTATGATTTAATATCGATTGGTTGCCGCACAATTGGTATCAGATCACTCATAAAGTTTTCGGCGCAATCGAAAAGCAAAGAAAATTCGGAATACTTTGTTATTTCAAAAATTTGCTCGGATTACACTGAAAATTATTCACTGAACACATAATAGGAAATACAAGTATGGAGCAGTTCAGGGGTTACCTTTACCGAATAGTGCCAGGTTTCTCAATCCCTCAACCATTTTCTATAATCGCATCAATTCCTGTTCTCACCAATTTTCTAAACCCTCCGCAATTCCTCTTCTCACCAATTTTTTACACCCTCCTCAATCCCTCTTCTCAATTATTTTCTACACCCTCCTCAATCCCTCTTCTCAAACATTTTCTACACCCACATTAATCCCTCTTCTCTCATCAACCTCTTTTTTTGCACACTTCAATCCTTGTTCTCTCTTCAATATATCTCATAGACATCCTCAAGTTCTTCTCTCGTCTGCCAATCTCTTGGCCCTTTAAAATCCCTCCACTCTCATCAGCCTCTATTTTGCATTTCTCGATTCATCTTTTCAATCATTCAACCCTACTCATGCACTCACACACCGCAACAACTCTTTTCTCCTTCCTAAATCCTTCTTCTCGACCACTCTGCTCGCCATCATAAATCTCTCTTCTCAACCACTCTACTTGTCATCCTCAATTCCTTTTCTCTAATCAGCTCTCACGTTTCCCTCCGCATTCCCTTTTCTCTAATAATTCCTCACGTTTCCCTCCACATTCCTTTTTCTCTAATTACTTTCTCACGTTTCCCTCAGCATTCCCTTTTCTCTAATCAATTCCTCACATCACCCTCCACGTGCCGACCGGCCACTAAAACGCCGGTAATACCGTTAACGGTAATTTCTCTAACAGTGTGTGTTCTAAAAATAACAGTAGAATCTTGCCGATACACACGCACTTTCGACGGCTTGAGGTAAGTTAACTGCAAGCCAAATGACCCAGTCTACAGTCTATTTTTCCCCACCATTCCAAGAAGTTTGCCAGTGGTCGCTTTAATTTACAACGGATTTAGAACGCTGTTTATCGTCCAAAGCGTTCGAAAGAAATGCGGCTCCTGACCTTTGCGGCCTAACGCACGGAATCTCGTCTGAAAGATTGAAGAGGCCGTTACGATTGGTAGGGGCTGGCATAGAAAAAAATCCAGCGAGCACAGTCTTTTCGATATAAATTTAAAAAATAATTTTGAAGGTTTATACTGTGCGTGTACTAATAAAGTTAAATACGCCAAATGCAGCAAATTGATTGCCGCCAAATGCATTGAGTTTTCACGATGCAAAAATTAATAATTATCAGAGTACCATTGATCTAATTGACGGGAACAAAGTTGATAAATTTGCTCGAATCAAATTTTTCTAATTTTTGAATCTGATCAGTCCGTGTCGATTCTCCACTCGATAAACAATGAACTGTCGTTTACGCGTAACTAGAGCACCACTGCATGCTGATGCCAACAGTGCGTTACATACGAACATGATGATGTGTACAACATTTAATGTGACCTGTTACTGTCAAGCTTACAGGTGTAACTGTAGTTAATTGTGTGTGGCGGATAACAGTTGCAACTATAATCTTTATTCGTCACTATAACCTCCCCGAACTGGAGAACTTTAGAACTCGAGGAATGGTGGGGGCCTTTGATGTCGCGAACGTGTAGGGAATCTTCAATGGTGCTTCTTGAGCTCAATTTCTGCCCTAAACTTGAGCGAGGCAACTGATTAGCAAATCTCTGATGCGCGGTAAACATGTCCCCTACGCGTTGCGAATGCAGCATGCATGCTCTCAGTAGGTAAACTTTGGGATATTGAGTCGTACGTCAGAGTAGACATCCATCAGCAGTAGGGCTGCCACAAACTTGATGCAGCTTCACTTCATTACCGCTGGCAGGCACTCAGGTTCCGGCTTTCAAAGAAGAAGATAAGCAAATCCTGGATGAAGCGTCATGCTAAATCTGCCGTCAAAATTCATGGGGGGCTTAAACCGAATGAGCCACATTTCGACGAAGAAGCGCGGCAAATTGAGAAGCCAAGTCAATGTTTGTAAAAGGCAACTCAAAAGCAGTCATTTCGTTTCTTTCTTTTGAGGCATTAATGAGAATTCGGCTGAGACAGACACCGGTAAACACGAGGTTACCTAAGCTCACGCTTCCACAAAGTGGCTTCTTTTGCTACAATTTAGGTGTGTGAAAGCTGCCAATTTACAACAGAGACAGCTTTTATATTTAGCGCAGCAAAGCTTGCCAATTTACTACAGAAAAGCTTGCCAATTTACCGCAGGGAAAGCTTGCTGATAATTGACCGCAGGCAAAGCTTGCCAATTGACAATAGTCGAAGCCAGCTTACTTAATGCAGGGAAACATTTCCAATTTCACGCAGCGAGAAAGCCTCGACTCAATATTGTTGGTTCGAGATTAGGATCGCCTACTGTCCTACTCGGTGTCTAGAACATGCGATAAGGAATGGAGAGTAGCCTCATATTGTCTTCTGTCTTGTATTTCCCAAGTCCTGTTTTACGACTCTACTTGCTCGTAACAAAGTGCGACGGCTGCAATGAACGCCACATTTGCATGCACAACATTGTTCGCTTCAACTACAATTATTGTGTATTGATCTTCAATTTAGATTGAAACTCGATGTCTCTCAAAGAACACTTAGTTGAATGTTCCTGCTCACAGATTTTTTAATCAAAATAAAAGCTCAAAATAAATTATGGAATAAAGCAAGAATCTACCGACATTTTTTCCACATGAATCAGGGCATTGTTTACTGGGGAACTAAACTACCACCGTAATCCTCGGTTACAATTCCAATCTCGGCGTATCGTGCTGGGGAGACCTTACAGCTCGGCACACACCGACATATGGCGTGCACTGTGCACCGTGCAGGTCACGACAGCTCCTCGACACATGGTGTGCACCGTGCACCGTGCAGGTCACGACAGCTCCTCGACACATGGTGTGCACCGTGCACCGTGCAGGTCACGACAGCTCCTCGACACATGGTGTGCACCGTGCACCGTGCAGGTCAAGACAGCTCCTCGACCCTACTTACATTGGACATGCCACTCATGAAGCTGTTATATTAATTCATACTTTATTACTTTATATTAATTTATACCAGGGCTTCATCAACTTGCGACGCCTAAGAAGTTGTGCCCGCGCTACAGTGTAAAGTCAAGCCGCAGCTCCCGGTTAAAATTTATATTCATTGTTTAGCATTCAATAGAAGTTCCGATCAGCTTATTCGTCGCACCATTATAGTTTGCTCAGATTATTTCTAGCGTTAATTGAAAACGTCTTCTATTTTCTTGGGCACAACATTTGTGTTGTGTTACGGGTTGTCTGTTCGTTCAACTCCTTTCATGACAGTCTGGCACATGCGCCAAATTAAATTGTTACTTCTCGGAAGGATTTCAGATTATATTAAATATTAATTCGTTTTACGTCAGCGTATTTGATACCTTTGCCTAGACACTTCCAATGAGTACACAAGAGGCTTTAAACTTGTAATCGCAATGTTTTAATCGCAATGTTTACCAACGTTTGAGCATACATTAACGCACTGACGGGTACCAAATATAAAAAAAATTACGGGGAACCATCTAACGAGAAATGATAGCCCAAATTGCAATTATGTGATATTTCCTGATGGAGATTCGTTACATAATTAAAGACTGTGTACATATATAGTAATTATTCACTAATTAAGCGTTAGCTCACATGCTCCTAGTGAGCTTTCATGAGGACTTTTGCCGGCCCCAAACCTGCCTCTGGGGCCTCAACTTGAAGGGGAAGGTTATAAAATGCTGTAGGCAATTTTTTTAATGCAATTACTCCGGAATAATACTGACCCATACATCCTCTTGTTATCCTAATTTCATTCTTTTTGAAGATTAGGACTACCATCAAATTCAGAGGATTGTTAATCCTCATTATTGGCAGCGTCAGTTAATATTTTATTCATTTTATCTTTTCTTAATCATCACATGATGAAGGCACGAACTTTAATTTAAATATGAATATGAAAACTCTGATACACCTGTCCCGCAATCTTATTTCTAAGACGGTTCACTTTTCCAGAAAACATTTTCGCTCGAGTTTATCAAGGACTTGGAAAACAGCTAAACGATACCATGATGACGCTGCTCCTGTTAGCGATCAATTAACATCATATGATGATTGCTATAAATAGTGCCAATGAATTTTCTATGGTTTCTATGGTATGGATTCGAAAACTTTGGCAGATACGTCTTACTAAATCATAACGCATTGGCAGTCTGCATCACATTTTGTGGCCCTCAAAATTCATTTCGAATAATTTTTAGTTGACGCCTCGAGACGGAAATTTTCTACTCTAATATTGAGAGTTTAGTTGCAACATTTAATCCATTGATCTCGTGATGATTATTCACCAGAGCAACCAAGCTCACCCCTTTTATTGCCCAAACGAACGTCAAGTCTCGGACGGAAAGTCGCGTTCACTGCCGCCAATTAAGAGCGATATGCTACAGCACCGCGAGTGATGGCAGCTAATAAATTCTTTATTATTATGTCAGGTCACTACACTTACTTGAACGCATATTTTACAATCATTTGGCTAGAAACCTGTAAATACAAAATTCTATGATATATAAAAATTTGTTCCTAAAAACAATTTAAAGTGCTGAGACAAAAACCCACACGTAATGAATTTTTTTATCACAATTTTTATCATTGCAGTGGAACATAAACGAAAAAATTCACGCAGTAACCCACCGTATAAAAATATTATTTTACTGTATTAATCCAAGTCGCCTGAACCATATAACTATAATAAACAAATTCAGACTATGGACAGACAACCCACACGAGAATAGAAGACAACCCACACAAGATCCAAGTATAGTTGGCCATGAAGCACAGCTCCGATTACAATCAGCGACTAATGATTGTTCATTACCCGGACGATCACTGGTCACTGGTAATCTTGTCCTGAAACTTTGCCGCACCTGTGGGAGACGAGACCGAAGCTAATAACGACACAAGGCTAATACATGACCTCTGACCTCTACGGCTCCATCGTCTCGTGTGGTCGCGCATAATTACACCAGCGCAGTTACTGTATACGCAAGGGGACATCGCATACGCTGCGCGTCAACGAGCTGCGCTGCAGTCCGGGCTTGGTCGCGGGTTGGTGAGCTTCAGGACACGCCCTTAAAGCGGTGCTTAATTTGTGATCTTCGGCTTCGGCTTTCTTGCTCATATACTGTATTAGTCCATACAGACCACACTTTATCCTGAAAGCGGTGCTTTATTTGTGAGCGTCGGCTGGATATTTATTTCTTGCTCATCTATTAGTCCATACTTTAGCCTTAAAGCGGTGTTTTATTTGTGATCGTCGGCTGGATATTTATTTCTTGCTCATATATTAGTCCATACTTTAGCCTTAAGCGGTGCTTTATTTGTGATCGTCGGCTGGATATTTAATTCGTACTGATATATTAGTCCATATTTTAGCCTTAAAGCGATGCTTAATTTGTGATCGTCGGCTGGAAATTTAATTCCTACTGATATATTAGTCCATATTTTAGCCTTAAAGCGATGCTTAATTTGTGATCGTCGGCTGGAAATTTAATTCGTACTGATATATTAGTCCATACTTTAGCCTTAAAGCGGTGCTTTATTTGTGATCGTCGGCTGGAAATTTAATTCGTACTGATATATTAGTCCATGTTTTAACTTTTTATCCAATACGTGACGCTCATTCATGCTTCGCTGTGCTGAATTTAATTGACTTTGTCAAGATTTAATTATGACATATGATACTTTACTGATTTCAATCTACCACATTATATTTTCTATTTCTCCAACCATATAAATCAGTTTCCATCATTTCCTATTGATACAGCAACAAAAACTATCCCACGAATAGGGCTTGAGGTAAATTTTTGGTCCATTGAGAAACACGATCCAAAATGATGACTATCCCGATAAGATAAATGTATTTCCATTGAAAAGTGTCTCACTATACTTTGAGATTTTGAACTAATGTACTTTACTTTGAACCTATAACAGTTTCCTTCAAATGTAAAAGATTAAATAAAAGTAGAGATCGAAAAACTGTGTCAGGATGCGATATTAAGCGCCACCTGACTAATTAGATATTTCTTCCTGAGGACAGGTATTCGTTGGCTAAGTACGAGAGGGACAATCTGTCTTTAGAACTTATCTTGATACGGGGTGAGATACAATACAGGCTAAGACGTGGACCGTTAGCTCGGATTAACTCTAACTAATGTTACATGGCGGCGTGCTAGTTTGTTTCTGGCGGGCCTTAACATAACATAACATAACATAGTGATGTCGGCTCTGAAGTGTAGGCCTGATGTGGCCTGTCGCCGATTCTTACTAAGTTTCCCAGCCCTTTTATAGAATTAAGACCTCTGTTAACCGGGTTCCTACCCTCGTGGCACATATGCTGTATATGTTGTCGACTCAGCGCCTGAGGTAAACTCTCAGTGACACGATGGGCTAAAAAATAACTAGGTCTGCTGATAAACACATGATGATTTGTATCTACAAACTACTCTCGGACAACTGCATCAAAAAATATATCTTCTAACTCTCCAGGTAACAAATTTTTAACCCTTAAATTTTAGCGGAAGATTTTCATTTCCCCGCTTATTCTAACTGCGGTCCACTTGTGTTACCGAAATTTGCTTCAAAAGTGGATTTCGAAGCATTTCCCGGCATCGCTCACAACTTTAATGATAAATTATTCCGTGCGCACCCAGTAATGAGCCGAAATTCTGTCAGGGCTCACAAAAATGGGAATTAGACAGGCAGCTCCGAGTGAAGGTTCCCTATGAAGAGGACGCGGCAAAACTGAATGCAATTTAAGAGGAGGGGGGGGCAATTACAATTGAATGCAATTATCTCTAAAAGGAGGGAGGGGGGAGAAATTTAATATTAAAAAAAATGCCCTCCCCTACCCACAAAAATGAGAATTTCGAAAAAAGCTATGACCAATCGATAGATATGGTCTTTACGTATCGAATCATATGCGTCTCGATGTTGTAGCTTGAAAATCCTAGGAGGTTAAAAATATATTTAGCCTATGTAAACTGGAAATCATTACGAAATAAAACATTTAAACGAAAATAAAAGTTTCATAAGCGCTGTTCATAGGAAGTGAAGAAATGTAGAAATAAAAATATGGAAGGTGCAACTTTGTGAGCAAAAAATTAGAATATATTTGTTATGCTGCCTTTTCAGAATCATATAAGCATATAGCAAATAGAAACCGTATTGTTCATCAAAAGTCGCCAATAATGTTCCATTATATATACTTTCCAGATCGTAAGTTGGAAGAGTTGATTTGTAACCATAATAACCATTGCATTTTTGCATTGAGTTCAATTGCATTAATTTAACGCGACTAAAGGTGATACACTGTTAGAAAAAACGGCGAAAAAACGGTCCCACCGGCATCCTAGTGGCCGGTCGCCCCGTGAAAATAAACTGTTTCGCCGTTTTTATCAGATGTTTTACGGATTTCTGGTGTTAAATTGGAATAAAAACGTGAAACGGTGTTTCTTTCCACGTGCCGACCGGCCACTGAAACGCCGGTATTATACCGTTAACGGTCTTTCTTCTAACAGTGTAGTTTTGCACTGGGATATGCCTTGACCGCAGCTCGAAAGCAATCAAGAAATTACCTCTGTGAAGAACATAACAAAGCAATTCTAAGTGTTCGTTTTAATTTCATTCGTAAGATTTTTCATTTCTGATGAGCCTCTGCATGGTCTTATCGTATTGTTGTGGTAAAAATTGCTACAGCTTGCGATAGTTTGATGTCACGCGTGAATCAAATTTTAAAAATGAGCATGGAAGGTAGATTTATTCTTTACAATTATGTTCAATATCGTAAGATTATTGGCAGAATAACTCAATAATAAATAACGATCATTTAGAGATAAAGATGGCACGTATGGCAGGCAGCATCTCAAGGAGCGGCGACTCAACACGCACAACAGCAATGACTTTAATTAAATTCGTGTAAAAATTCAGAACTATTGTATAAAAGCCGTTGCCACTGTATGACTCTGCATTATTTCTGAGCCTTTATTAGAAGTAAAGAAGACTTTACTGCAATAGTAAGTGAGACAAACTGACGAACTTATTATACTGTAATTCTTATTATGCCATTAACGGAGGGTTCCATAATGCTCGGCAAAATACGATCTCTTTGAATGTAAATAGTGATCATGATTCATACAAATTTGGTTCTGCTGTGTTGAAAGAAAAAATTTGTGGGCATATCAATTTCTTTGCAGCGAAATGCACTCGAAAAGACTCAATTTTCATGAAATAACTGCCACTTTAATCTAAAATTTCAAAATAAGCAGAAAAAAACGGGGACAAATTTTCCAATAGGAAGCTCATTTCGATGCAATAAATCGACACGGGGCTGGTCGAGCTTTCCTTGCTGCAGAATCAAGAGCCGCTCTGCGATCAAGAGCTGCTCTGCGATCAAGAGCTGCACTGCGATCAAGAGCTGCTCTGCGATCAAGAGCTGCTCTGCGATCAAGAGCTGCTCTGCGATCAAGAGCTGCTCTGCGATCAAGA
>NW_025939612.1:0-41771 GCF_000764305.2 Hyalella azteca | reverse complement strand
CATCACACGTTACATGATCATGCTGGTTTATACAAAGCTCCACTACACATCACACGTTACATGATCATGCTGGTCTTCACAAAGCTCCACTACACATCACACGTTACACGATCATGCTGGTCTTCACAAAGCTCACTACACATCACACGTTACACGATCATGCTGGTCTTCACAAAGCTCACTACACATCACACGTTACATGATCATGCTGGTCTTCACAAAGCTCCACTACACATCACACGTTACATGATCATGCTGGTCTTCACAAGCACCACTACACATCACACATCGTGCCGTTCAAGGCATCACACAGCAGAAAAAGCGGCAGGAGACATTCTGGAGCACAACTACGCCGCCTTCTCTTCCTAAGTTATGCTTTGCCACCAAAAACTTTCATAGAATTGCATAGAACTCGCAGAAGCGATGAATATTATCATTGAATGTCACCTCGATGCAGATGGGAGATTGCAGCATTAAGTCTTCGTTTATTAATCATAGAATTGGAGAAACTTTTTTCTCTGCAAGGATGAAACGAGAATTTCATAATTGGCAATTTAAGATTTAAAGAAGTTATTTGATGGAACAGAGACCATAGTCAATATTGCTACGACCTCTTAATTGCGTACAAACTTATACTTCAAAGGTTCTATACAACAATGCATCAGACGCACCGTCGAGGAATACCATAATCTTTTGAACAATAGTGTACACATCTGTATTAAACTATTTAGATAATATGCACTCTGTATTAAACTATTTAGATAATATGTACACTAAATGGGACAGCTTTTCATAAGAAAACTTTCACCTCCAAACACAGGGAAAGCAAAAAACAGCAAACTATTGTTGAGGTAATTATTCATGATTAAATGTGGACTGGTTAAATACGCTGTGAAGGCCATCATTAGGCACCGTAATGTAAGACAATATTTTTGTGGGTAATTTTGACGAGTTTTCTTATCTGGGATCTGGAGGTACGTATTAGTCTTCTGAGGTTTCTGAGAAAACTTCACGAACTTTAATAATTATGCTTCAAAAAGACCTAAAATATTGCACGCGTAGGCGAACGCACTGTTGGATGCTGCAGCTTGAGAGCAATCTTCCAGACTCGTCGTCGCTTTTCATGGATGCAGATTTAGGAAGCGACTGTGATCAAGTACACTAAAGTGCCTGCGGAAGTTTTCCAGCGGTATCATGTTCGTTGAAACAGAAGCTCATCATTAGACTAAGAAAACATAAAACTTGAGATCCCCTATAATAAAAGGTTAAACTAAAGTCTTGCAGTAAATTCAATATCAAATAATCTTTCAATTGTCTTGTATGGAGTAAGCTAAACTTTTAGGTTAGCCATTGAACAATTAACGATGCTAGAACATCCTTGCGTAGTGGAACATCGTGTGAACAATATGTATAATACAAGAGAAATGCTACTCTGCATTGTAGCAAGTGGCGTCAACACGAACTGATTTGAACAAATAATCTTTCCACGTAATACAATCCCGCACCATCTCCGTGACAATCCTACTCCCTGCATGGAGGTGCAAAGAATGCGCGACGAACTTGCATGCAGAGTAACGTGCCTGCAGTGCGGCGGCCTTGGTTTACATGGAGAATAATTTTGCGGGAGGCCTTACTCTACAGGCGACCTTGCTTTACAGGCGGCCTTGCTTTACAGCCAGCCTTGCTTTACAAGCAGCCTTGCTTTACATTTAGAATTACTCTGCAGGCGGCCTTACTTACAGGCGGTCTTGCTTTACAAGCGGCCTTACTTTACAGACGGCCTTGCTTTACAGGTACAGGCGTGCTTGCTTTACAGGCGGCCTTTCACGCCAGTCATCGGAAATGTCAACAAATTCCCCTGATATTGCCAGTCCTTTTCATTTCATGCCTTTCGTGTCTGTGAGACGTCTAGTATTATTTTGTCTGTGTAATGACAATTCAATGGAAATTAGTAAGCGACTTATTCAACACTTTCTGCGCTATACTTTAATTTGTTACTGTTAGGAAAAGGTTTTGTAGTCACACATAAAGCAGCAATTGCTTGGCAAACATTGGAGGGCACAATACGACTGAGATTAATGTCAAATTATTCAAGTAATTAACGCCACTATCGTACCAAAATTGTAGTCGAAACATTTCTTCACTTACGTCAAACGAGAAAAAAATCCAAACCGGTAAAATCATGAGCTGAAAAATCTTGATTCAAGAGATTAGACGAGCTTCAGCGTAGTTAAGTGCTACGTATTCGCTTTGAATTGAGCCAGACTGCATCCTTCCGAGTGTGGATTAATAATATGTATTATTCATTTCGATCATTTGATTCTGCCAACAACCTCAGCGTTGTAGTCAATAAAATGGTACACGAAGTTTAATAATTAGTGCAAGACCGTAACTATACACTGTTAGAAAAAACGGTGAAAAAACGGTCCCACTGGCGTTCTAGTGGCCGGTCGCCCCGTGAAAATAAACTAGATGGCCGAAAAAGTTGCGATAAGAGACACAACCCTGACGGTCAACCGCATCCTGGGATTGATAATTGCATCCTGCTGCCAGAAACACAGGCAACGAGAGCTCCTGGGTACCTTCAGCGAGTATTTCGCGGACAAATAGTAATTTTATGCGCAAAAAATAGGAAGAAAGGTGTATATCGAAAAGAACAGCGCCTAGTTTGTGTGGTTCTCTCATATCAAACGGCACTATCAATAAATTGGGATTCTGTAATTAGAAAAAATATCATTCGCCGGGAAAACATCCTCCCGAATTTAGTTTGAGAGTCACAGTCATCTTTCAAATTCACATGTCTAAATTCCTTTACTACTTTACCCAGCGCCACCACTCTTCTGTATTGTGGGTTCACACACCCGCGACATGTTCAACTTACAACGCACTGACCTCAGGGGTGGGCGCTCTAGCAGCCACTACAGAAGCAGCCTCATCACCCCGATTTAACCCTCAACAATATCCCCCTCTCGTCCATTGTAGGCAGCTGCGCTCTTGAGACCGACGTACAATATTCGATAAGGTAGAGGGCGGTATGTTGCTCAGGACAGCACACAGAAGTTAACATAAAATAACGTCGTAAAGTATAGCACACCGCACTGCCTTACAGACTGGACATTTGCACAGTAGTGCAACCCGACATACTATTTGCTGTTCGGGATTATTGCGGGATTTTATCGATGCAACTTTTGTTTGCACCGATGCAACAACTTTTTATCGATGCAACTTTTGTTTGCACCGATGCAACAACTTTTTATCGATGCAACTTTTGCTTGCATCATCGTTTGGCCATTTGTTTGTCATTTAGCACACAGTGGAGTAACAAGTAAAATATACAGTAAATGAACAGTATCTTATTACGTGGAAAAACGAAAACAAGTATTATTAGGTCTACTGCAGTGTTGGCTCTGATGAATAGGACAAGTTAAGCCTGGCTTGAAAATTCTTGTAATTTTCGAGACTTATTCACATGGAATGCAAAAATTGACTTTTGACCTGTTATTTAATTTTAAAAACGTCTGCATAACTTTATCTAGTCTACTTTTGCTTTCTTTTATACTCTGGGCGTTTACGATGCCAGCAGAGAGCCTGTTTCACATGTCGGCGCCGCGAAGCAAGAAGACGCTGCAAATAATGAGCTTAACCAACAATAAAAAGCATGACATCACACGACACACACGACATTGTTGCACACTTGCATAGGTAAACTCACAGGCCTCAATACCCGTTTAACATCATTGCTCAATAAATTGAAAATATATTACGGTGTTCACACTCTCTTATTCAGAAAACACATGAAGAAGCATGTATTTTTATAATCAGTATCATCATAGGTGAACACGATATCATATCAGGTGTTCTCACGTGAAAACAAAACTTGGCTTTTAATTTTAAGCGAGTCGATTAATATATAATTTTCGTTATTAAGTTTCTTTGCTAAATTAATATTGTGTCCGATTTATTTAAATACTCAAGATATATTAAAGAGTAGGATAGGATAATTTTTTTGATTTGTCGAAACACGGGACGGTAGAAAAACAATCTAAAATTTAATGAATCAACTCTTCCGTTTCCTATCGCCAATAAGTACTAATTAAACTAACTAATAGTAGATTTCATTATCACTCCCGGACCTACAAGCGTGTTTTTCATCAATACAGCTAGACACCATACATCAATACAGCGAGACACCATACATCAATACAGCGAGACATCAAACACAAAATGTTGAAAGCTCCTCAAAGCTATTTCAAACTATCGTCAGTCCTGAAAAGATCCGGTCAAATGACACGATTTTAGATCTTCTGTGAACAAGGCACGAAAAGTTCAAGAATCGGCGACAGGCCACATCAGGCCTACTCTTCAGCGCCGACATCACTATGTTATGTTGTTATGTTATGTTATGTTATGTTATGTTATGTTATGTTATGTTGTTATGTTATGTTAAATAACCAGCGATGATCTGTTCTGGCAGTGAGTGTGCGATTAGAACGTCTTCGAGCGAATAATTAATCATGATTCGGAGCTACCATTCATTGCATGAATAATTAGGAATTTCTTGTAAATTTTTGTATCATTTACGTGCAGTAAGACCGAACTTTGAATAATCTGTGCAATAAAGAAAACAAGTTCAGCTCGTTTTCCGCATTGTCATTTTACGTTTGTCTTTAAAGTTCTTTAACTGTTGGGTATTTTTCTGTTCCAGAATGTTGCCATTTTGAAGACTATCCTGAAAGTGACATAGGCACGGAAGTAATTAGTCGAATTATTGAAGAAAAGTGCATCGAAAATTGCAAGCAGCTTAGTGGTTTAACGGTGACGCTACTGCGCTTCTGAGAATTTCAAGCTCTTCGCGACCAACTCGATCGGCAAAGCTGAGATACACCATCAACATTCACAAATACGTGTTTGCAGCCATATAACTATAAAAAGTTTTCTCTTCTAAAATTGTAATGCAAAATCACTAGAAAAAATCCAGAATTTTCGAAGATGAATCGTTGACTAATGTTCCCTTCATCTATTATCAGCGACAATGATTCAGAATTTAAGTCTGGCTTGTGGACTTAACAACAGAATCCTTTGATCGTTGGAGCCCACAGAGTCTAGATTCAGGAGAGGCTACACCGACGCAACAGTTAAGGGCCCCTGAACAACCATTGTTTGCATTTACCCCTCGGTGACCAAGAAACTGGATTCATTGGTGAGTGCGACTAGCAGTGTTTGGACCCTTAAGGTTTTTCTACACGTCCACAACTGGTCCCGAATCTCAGCCTGACTACCTAACATTGCAGCCATTCAAGACGTACTAAACAGCCATATATACACATGTCGATCCGAGGAACGAATACTTCATTCGTCCATTGTTCATTTTGGTGAAGGTGTCAATGCGTTCTTTAGGGCCTTTTATAGAAGCCCTTCTCATTCACTGTCATCCACTCCAGCTTCGGCGTCTTCATGGACAGCAGCTTCGCTGCAGCAGATGATGTCGACAGGCAATACCATCCCACCAACATACCCGGGTCTGCTAAATTATTACGCCAGCTGGAACATTTCTCTGGCATCGTCATCGTCATGCAACGTAACGCCGGTTCCACGTCTCCCAGGTGACTTGTTGCAGGGCACCGCTACGGCGTCCGCAGCTCCCTCATTTGATAACAGGAATGATGAAGGCTACGGCTGGAAGGAAACAGATTACAGTGGCCACTTGGCCGCTGGCTTGGGTCTCGTCCTCCTGGCCACCATCACTACTCTCGGCAACTCGCTCGTCATACACGCCATAAGGACCGAGAAGAGGCTAAGAACGGTGAGCCTCGATTCATTCCTCCTGACCAATACACTGTCTCACTGTCTACCGTTATTTTGGGACATTCTAACAAGGAGTTGTTACAGCGTTAAACATTTTGTTCGTCATCCTATAACTAGAATATATTTTCAGCAATATCGTTGCAGGACGAGAAACATTTTTTTAACAAGCTTTATGTTCATAAACACCGAAGTTATGGATGTGGCAGCCAATCTTAATTTCTCCTGTAGATTTAAACATTACGAGCGATGCTAGGAATTTGATTATTATCAGTTTAATGGACCTTTCAACAGCAGCATTCATGCGCAGGTCTCCAACTTATTCCTGATGAGTCTGGCCGTGGCAGACCTCATCATCGGAGTGATCGTCATGCCAATCACTGCAGCGTACACGATCACAGGTGTGTTATACGTGTTGCCTCGTTGTTTATTCAGCACAGTCTGTTAAAATAGAATAAATTTTTATTTTGCCTGATTTTGAGCCTCATTTAATAGTTTCAATGAACCAACATTTAGTAGGCAAAGTAAGTAATTTAATCAAATTAGTCAATCTTAGAAATATTTCGCCATCAGTATCCTTGAAAATAATTTATCGCGAACAGTAAGCTCGTGGTTTTTTGACTAATAACTAGCGATGCCAGATGTAAAATATCTTAATTTTGATGTGGAATGTGTTTGATGTTAGGTACATATAATTAATTCATCAGACATTATATATACGTACTATAATCTAATACAAAAATATTTAGACCTCAAGCGGGGCAAGCCATTGGCTTATGGTCTGGCGTATCACAATAAAAAAAGATGCCTGGAAATACCTTTTGCAAGTAAATAGTAGCATTCTAATGCCTAACTTCCCCGAAAATAGTTTCAAAAAGATCAATTTTTTCGGAAAATATGTTAGCATAAATGTAAACTTTAATTTACGGGCCAGACGCACCAAGGTCACATTGTTTACAAGTATTGTGAACCATTTGAAATGCAGAGTTTAAAATAATATCGCGTTGTCGACATGTTTTTGACACTTACCAGGTCAGTGGCTGTGGGGAGAGGACGTGTGCAAGTTCTGGCTCGCCACGGACTACACGGCGAGCACCGCCTCCATCTTCAACCTCGTGGTGCTCACTCTCGACAGGTGGTCTCTTCAACCTAATTAGTCGGAACATATTCAGAGCTGTATTAAGATTTAAGGCTCGAGTGAACTAAATTAATGGATAACTTAGCAATGAACACGGCGATGAATAAATGAGAACATAAAGTTCGATCGAGCATTGGGAAAACCTAATACCTCATCAAATTCGGCAAACAAATCCTACAAAGCTTTTCAATCACGATGGGTTCTATTCACGTCTTCCTTAATACGTTGTAGTAAAATTAGATTCGATTCCAAGTTTTTTAATTACGAGCAAATAAATTTGTGTTTTAATTCATAATTCGTGTTATTTAAGGCATCACTTAGGAAGTATTGCCTTTATTGTTATATTGCTGGGAACGAGCAGGTTCACTTGTATTTCACGTCCAGCTGCGAGTCCCAAAAGGAGAGTTTGGCGATAGTCAGCAGATTAGAGAAGCGCGGCCTGAGGACAAAAGCTTGTCGTTCTGCCTACGTCGGGCGCATCCCTTAATACTACTTGTAATATGTAACTTTGCTCGAGTCATCAGTAGCTGTTTCAATGATAGTATAATATGAAAACAATTGCAGCTCGACAACAATTACAGCTCTGAACTGACCATTCAGAGTGTCCTTGACGTGAAGGCTTTACTTCTTGGTCTTGTCAAGCTTTCGAATCGAAACATTAATCAACCATTTCCTAAATACTAAATTAGTTGTATTTTATGAACATTCTATCGGCTGACTGGATGGGACAACATCAAGTCCGATTACACAAATTTAAAACTTCGACCTCTAGGAAAGTTATTTTTTTTCTCCCTCTATACACCAGTCCTCTGTTTTTTAAACCATTGATGGAGCTCACAACAAAATGTATGTTATTTGGTTAAATAAATAAACTGTTGTAAGCCCTAGAGTTCAGTGATGAATATAAGAGTAAATGAAACTCTTATGACTCAGGTACTGGTCGGTGATGGCACCGCTGCGTTACCTCAGACGCCGCACGCGCAAACGGGCGCTGTTGCTCATCGGGGGTGCCTGGGCGGCAGCATCGCTGTGGCTGCTCCCCGTACTCTTCTGGAGCTCCTTCAGTCCCGGGGCGCGGGCGCAACGCAAGCCGCTCGAGTGCGAAACTGACTTCGCACACAATATCCTCTTCAAGTTGGTTACATCGGCTCTCAACTTCTACGTTCCATCAGCGCTCATTGTGATTCTTTACTATCGTATCTTCCGCACTATCCAGAAACGGACGGCATCATTCCCTCAAACGGATCACCATCAACACGAAACTCTACAGCAAACCACCTCAACCTCGTCTGAGACTTTAGGGGAGAAAAGTAACAATAGGCGGAACTTTAAGAGAACTTCGGGAAGGAGCACTTTTAACGAAAAGGAGAGTATTGGAGTTCGCGTTGAGACGTTTGAAGCGTTGACCGTCGTGGGTGCAGACGAGGAGCCCAATTCGGCGTCGTGTTTCAAGGGCGTCACCGTTCAAGTGGAGTATCTGAGCGACCGCAGTCACCATATGCATCACAGAGCTTGTTATCCCCCTTGCCATATGCAGGGCCTCTCAAGCCATGTAAATAATCCTCCAAAGTGTGGGGAAGGGAGCAAGAGTAAATATTATAGAAAAACATTACCTACATTACTATCCAGCGGCTCCACCAGCAACGTCCCTGGATGCTCCACGCACGCCGCAAGCTTCAAAAATGCGGCGTTGACAAAGTCCCGCAAGCCAGGCAATCTGAACCTAGCGAAAGAGCGCAAAGCTGCCCGACAACTGGGCGTGATCATGGGGGTTTTCTTAGCCTGTTGGCTGCCCTACTTCACCATATTTCCAGTGATAGCTCTGTGTAGCTCGTGTGTGCCTTACAGTGCACACATGGCTACCATCTCCTTAGGGTATCTCAATTCAGCTTTAAACCCTGCAATTTATCCGTTATGTAACCACCATTTCAGGAGAGCTTTCCAACGCATGGTCAGATGTCACGACCGTCAGCAGCATTCGGAACATTGTATTTCTACGCTGCCGCTAACCACTCACTGATTAGCCTGCAGGTCCCTAATAGTTACGAAAAATAACTTCGCGGGAAATGTTCCAATTTTTGTGAACTGATGAATCCCAAAGGCTATAATATGTATTATATGCTCAGGAAAAAGTATGGACTGACATAGATAAACGGATATCAATTCACAAGTTCCAACCATGGACAGTCTTTTTCAGAGTTGGATGGACTGTTAATAACCCAGCCAAAACAGGTTTTCTTTTCATAGATAAGTGTAAGTGAATCGACGCAGTCTATTTGGTACGTCTTGTTGATAGATTTTGAATTCATAATCGATCTATTTTCAAACACGTGATTTTATTAAGCATCGAAGGAATAACATTTAATCCGCAATTCATTCACCAGAATGTTCATCGGATGGAAATTATTTTCTAAAGTGTAAATGAATCATGATGATTTTGCAGAAAAGCGACAGAGACCTGTTACTTAAACAAGAATAACGACGCGAATAATAAAGCAAAATTAGGAAAACAAAATCTGTCATGAACAAAATTATTTGATATCTTAAAAGTCAGGTACATCTTCACCTTCAAGGGCAAAATAGCGCTCATTCCCAAGTCGCGCTAAACCGTGGGACTCACTAATTTTCTAAATATTCTAATTAACATGCTTCGAATTTCAATATATAAAGTTTCGAAAGCTAGGACAGTTTTTGAAGAAAGTATTAATAAAAAAATTACGTGTATTATAATGAAATAAGATCGTAGTTTCGCTTTACTCGTACATTGTATTTCAATCTCCAAAAATAAAGTTCTTTTCTCGATTCGTCTCTCACGCGTCTTTCATTTCACTCTGCATGCGAGCGCAGCGGCATTTATCCTTTAAGAAAGTTTTCCTCGTTTAGGTCGAGAAAATAAAGCTTATTTTACCAATGGTCAGCCTGAAGGAAAATAAATTTTTGTTCTGTCAGAACGAATCTAGGTTTGCGTTCGAGGTTTCTCTCAAGTAGCCGGCGGCGCATGAAACCTCCGCTTTGAAATCATGCTCGACATGTGCACAGTTCTCTTTTGCTGGAACAAAGGATGAAAAGAAGTAATTCAAATCGAATTTTACTGGTATCTGCATTTGAAATAAATCTGTTAAATATATTATTTTGCCCAAAAAAGTGTTGATCAAGAAATTTTGCCGCGTCAGTCACCTATTAATTGGCTCATAATCGGTATTTTTTAAATAATAATTTACAATGATAATTTCTTGAAGCGGCATGGACAAGATTACCAAAATATATACTGACTGAGTTTCATGCCATAATTCAGACGTAAAATAACTATAACGTCTCTCCACCCTAATAATTTCGCAGATGCAAAGATTCATAAATAATAAGAAAAAACTTTATAGTGGGGACAAAAAATCATTTTCTTCAGATCATCACAACACAACAGTGCTTCAATTCTCGACAAAATAAGTCCATTATTTTGTGCGTCTTCATATTTGTGCCATTGGCAACTGACATGCCAAGACAGCAGGCACAATAATGTCTACCTCAGCTCCTGTCTTGATTACCTAAAAGGCAGGCACCCGGCATGTCGGAAGCCAGCCCTGCCCCGCACACAGTCGAACCTTCAACGCCATTTACGAATTAGTTCGACTTCCTCCATCCATCCTGCGCCAACGAGCTCCTTATTCTGGTCAGGGCGAAGGATTCGTTAACTTGACGTAGAATTAAGAGGAATTTTTTCTAGACTCTCATGGAATGAAATACTAAAATAGCAGACCCTCCTTCATTTTTGTCACACTATTCTTAATATTCATTCAAGAAGAAACTTGTTTTACCAGGGAATTCGATAGGAGCTAAATTCACCAAGAGCTTATTCACTTTGCGTCTAGCCGAAAGTATTTCATACCTTTTCTATATTTCTTGGCATTCCATTTTTACATTATTAGGATTTACGTAATTCATAGGATTTACGTAATTGTTCTCGTGGCTATTTCACGATATTTTTGATAAGTGTACCAAGTTGGCGATTTGTAATCAAACCTTGGCCGAGGCTCAAAACTTCGCAAATTTACTTCGTTTCCGTCGTTAGTGCAGGTTGACATTCCTCCAACTTTCGTAACAAAAATTATCAAATCAAAAACACACGACGAATCGAAAATACAACAAAACATTTTTCCATTATTTATCTAAGGAAGTGCGAGACGCGATCGCTGCTGAAGAAATTCTCACTTCGTACCCGAGACTGACTGCGAGATTTCTAAGCCCGCCAGTGAGCGCAAGACGATGCTTCATTCTCGAGCACCGACCATGTGCAAGCCTGTCCAAACTTTGCTCATTTAGAGTAAAAACTTCAAGAAGTTTTAGCCTCGCGTTAATGTTAAAAGCAACTTGTCAGTATTACGCTATTGCATGCCACTCTTTGTCTCAAAATCTAGCCAGTCTCAGGAGAAAGTGTGTTAAAAATATAAACAAGCTGATTGCAGGCTTTTAATTTGCAACCTATTTATCATTATTTAAAATATGACTAATAAAATCATGCCCCACATTCACACGGAAGATGCAAAATTATAAGTGCGAATCAAATACTTATTTCAATCTACGCGATTCAGCTGGCGTATCGTTCTTTAGACTCGAAAGTTCGACTATTGACTGATACTTGAATCTCGATAGCCATATCCGTAGAGTTTTTTTAAGTCCACATGCACGAAAAATCCTGTCGAGGTATTTTTTCTCACATGAGTTTTTAACTGGAAAATCTTCAGTCCTTCAAGTGCAAAAATCGTGCGTTAAGAGGTATACTATTAGGTATACTATTAGAATACCGTCAGAATAAACTTGCTTTTTTTACGGCCAAATCAGACAAGATCTGCATAAAGAGCTACGCATTGGCCGGCATAGCGACGACACAAGGATATATGAGCTGTGATTTGCATGCACGGCAGAGCATAGAGGGAAATTCTCTGCAGGTTACCGGTGGCCAACCGACTGCAATACAATGGATACAATAAATATTTTTCCGCAGGAGATGGCTGCATACAAATAGCTTGGTACACTTCATTTTGTAGTCTTTTCTTTCTACTTGCTGACTTGCAAAATTTAAAGAACAGGGCATCCGCCGTGATATTTTAAAAATATTAAGAGACTTTTGCGCAGCGTGAATCACTCCAAAAAATTACATGCTTGAATAAAAGGATATTCAAAACCTTGCCTGCTAGTATCGAATCCATCTCCCAAACAACAACGAATCACCGTTGAGCCATCGGAGAGGTCTTACCACTGGAGTTTTCTTGATAGACTTAATTGAACATTTGCGGCTAATTCTAATTAATTTCCTCGTGTAAAATAAGAAAATACCAATACTGTGATGATTAGAATTGGGCTCTCTCAACCAGTGCATATTTTAGCTCTGTCCGAGTAAACGAACCCTGAAGAAATTTAATTTATCAATAACGAGTCTTTAATCGGCTTACATTGTAGGGGTTGCGGGAAAATGTATAATTAATATGGAGGTTTCCTTATATAAACATTAAATTACGTCTGTTTTGAAAGAGTATCGATTCGATAGATTTTCGCTAGAAATGTTCTTGCGTGACATAAGGAATGTTCAATGTTTTAAAATTGGTATCACTAGATTTTTATTAAATGTTAGGCGTGAAATACCTTCACCTCTCCTTGTCAATACTTTTATTTATCCTTATCTAATATCCCTCGTATGGGAAGAATACCAAGACCACTTTAATAAATTTAAACTGTAACTCAAAATATTTACCTGACGAGATTATAAATTTTTAAAAAATAATAAATGTCACCGTCTAAGTCAGGGATAGAGAACCGAATTTTTCAACTTCAGATTAAAAAACATATGAATGCCTTACCTATGACTCTCCGTTTGACTTGTGCCAACCCAAAAAATTCAAAATTTTATTGTAATTTTTTATTCAAAATCCTAAATGCCAAACACACAGAGCGAGGCAATGGTTTTTTCTTGATCTCGATTGGTCCGCAACCTAGTTGTCCTTTACAATAGGATTTTTCCTTCCATTATTTTTAAGTTCTCTTCTTTATTTTTACATATATCATGTGGCAACACTCATAGAACCATTTAATAGCCGCTACAACACGCAAGTGCGACCAGTTCATTCGACGACTAAGTTACATTTCGTTGTCTATCTAAGTTTTTCCAATTTATAACCTCGAAACATCAGTTGACAGTAATCCTGACTTTGTTGAATGCGAATTGAAATTTTTGTTCACTTACTTTTTCGATAAAACTTGCATGATCAGAGAATATAGGGAGATTTTGCGGGTGAAAATTCTCGGCATTCAGCTTTCAGAAGCCAAGCACATACTTACTGTATGTATGTTATTCTTATTGTGATCGATTGCTATCAAATGATAATTGTAACACTGTTCTTTACCAGCCATAGTATTGATTAGTTAAATCATTTATCTCTTTGCACCGTTATTTTCATACCGACTGTAAGCGGTAATTAAAACCATAAAATCCGGACGTTTTTTGATCCCTCCGCTGGCTAAGCCATCAAAGTCTGCGCCAGCGTTACTAATAACTTATCTCTATGTTGAACAGATTTCAGTAGCATATTCCTTCCTGCACTGCGCAGTAAGGACGAACGATTATCGGTGACGATTATCGGTATTTTCTTGCACGCAGAAAAAAAAATTTGCCTGCAATGTTCAAAAGATGGTTCAGACCCTAAGAATCATTGATTTACCTAAGATGCACTCTAGATTTATCCCCTCTAGATTTATTGATGTTATACAGCCGAGTGTGAGAAGACGCGGCCACTCATCCTCATACCACCTATAATCCACCACACCCACCAATAGTCATCGATGTGCCGCTTTTAATTCTTATTTGGGGTGGATACAAGCGCAACGTTTACCTTCCACCGGGGGTACTCAAGGACGCCTCCACCGTATTATAGATATCTGAACAATGGCCGCATGAAATCTGTAAAGTTTCTTCAATTCTGTCCATTGCTTTGAATTGAAAGTCAGTATGATATTCGTTACATCGCTTCCACAACAAAAAATCATAAATAGAATAACATCGTACAAGTGAAGCTGTCATCGTAACATACTAATCCTAATACAAAATTACAGCAGGAGCACTGACGTCATTTCTAACGAAATTTCCGACAATCTCTGGCACTCCCAACATGTCAGTGCCAGTGCACACAGCAACTCTGTCGTGAGCTTCAGAACATCATTTCCTCGCTTAATTATGACTTTAATTTTTTTACAAGCCATCACTATCATGTTGAAAATACTCATCTTAGAGGCGAATAATCATGTTGAAACTCCTAATCTTCGAGGAGAATAATCATGTTGAAACTTTTCATCATCGCAATCCTGTTGAAACTCCTCATTATCCCAATCCTGTTTGAACTCCTCATCTTTGAATCATATCCAATTAGGTATCACGAACGAACAAAGCTATTCGATCGTGATGTAAACAGCTTCTTTTAGTTGGGATATTATTGGACCAGAATCACTAGACAGATTGTCTTGAAATTCCCCCCGACAAACCTCCAAATTTGACTGCAGTAAATGCGGACAACAGCGCGACTGATATCAGCAATTCCAATGCATGGTCCCTTCTCAAGGGCAGCGGAGAGCTGCGATGTGCACCGACTGCCAAATGAACGCAATTGTCATCAACAGAAACTACGCGCTGCAGCAACCAATTGTTTCCAAGATATTTGTCTTGGAAAGCCAGAATTCGTGAAATGTCGAAGGCATTAGGTTTCGGAAACCGAGAACATCGAACACGTGTGATTCAGGATGGTTCCAAACATTTACGGGTATATGTTATTTTCATTTTTAAAATACTTACCTGGTAACAGGGTTCCACTTGCTGAGTGCAATAATATGTAAGGCGTCACTGGAGGGATGAATTCTGACCAACATATGACAGAGACCGACCAAAACAAAGATAGACCCGCAACTACAGCGTTTGTGAGCTGGCAGTTTAGAGGCGCAATTTAAACATAATCATGCATATGGAGGCGGAGAAGTCGCGTCTCGCGGCTGCCAAATTATAATGTGAGATTGTTGAACGCAGAGCCTGCCATTAGAGCGGCGGCGGCGTGAGAGTGGCCGGGAATAGAGAGATGAACGGACGTTTTATAATGCCACATGGCAGCGGCCACGACTCGGTAATGGCACGCGTCAGCCAGCTGCATTAGTTGTCTTGCGTCAGTCAGCCGTATTAGCTGTCTTGCGTCAGTCAGCTGCATTAGCTGTCTTGCGTCAGCCAGCTGCATTAGCTGTCTTGCGTCAGCCAGCTGCATTAGCTGTCTTGCGTCAGTCAGCTGCATTAGCTGTCTTGCGTCAGCCAGCTGCATTAGCTGTCTTGCGTCAGCCAGCTGCATTAGCTGTCTTGCGTCAGTCAGCTGCATTAGCTGTCTTGCGTCAGCCAGCTGCATTAGCTGTCTTGCGTCAGCCAGCTGCATTAGCTGTCTTGCGTCAGTCAGCTGCATTAGCTGTCTTGCGTCAGCCAGCTGCATTAGCTGTCTTGCGTCAGCCAGCTGCATTAGCTGTCTTGCGTCAGTCAGCTGCATTAGCTGTCTTGCGTCAGCCAGCTGCATTAGCTNACATTAAGATGTGTATAAGAGACAGCGCAAACACTTAGCAAAACGTAAATCCGTGCACTTCATCCCAGTGAAACTGTCGACCGGCGGTAGAGAACACGGACCAATATCTGCCATACTTAGCGAGAAACCCGCTATGGGCCCGTGACCCGCAGTGGGCTCGCTGCCCCATGTTACCCTACTGCAAAATATGACAGTAAAAACTTTTTCAGTTAACAACAATGTTTTCCAGCGCGCATCCTATTTCAAGTTTCACCGCGATCCCACAATAGGTCCTCTCGAACCGAATACTTTAATCAAGATATAAATAAAAATCTTTATTTATATTTATTGTGCGGTAATGTTATCAGAAACAAGCCGTTTTGGTTCAAGGTACAGACGTGTTTTACAGAATTAGCGTTCATGTCACAGGGCGCGGCTTGAGGGAGACGTCTATCGTAAAACGATACGCCGATGAGTCGCAGCGGCCGCGAGGCTTGGCTTAGATCTGAACGGACGCGAGCGTAAATTACGGAGAACGCCTCGGGAATTATCGGACTCCGCCGTAACAATACACGATACCCAGTCCATTTCTTCGTACATTTTCGGTGGAGGAAGACGCCAACAGCCACATGACTCAAAATCTGATAAACTCGCAACTTAGCAACAAAAACTAAACCCTCTCAACCACATCTTAAGTCCATGGAGAGTTGGTTGTGCTCAAGCTTACCTGTGGTAAAGACCGCGGTGAGCATGTTTGAGCCTCGCTAAGCACAGCAGCGACAATATCGTAGAAAAATCGATCGTTACTGAATAGATCGTTCAGAGCGTCAGAAGGGATTCGATTAATGCTAATAGCAATTTTAAAATTCCAATAAGAGGAAAAATATTTTGGGCCATCCCATACACCAGAAAACCAAGTTCAATATCAGGTCGAGTCACAGCAGGCCTTTGATGAGATCAAACACCAGAGAGCTGCGCATTTCTTCTGATGACAACGTAGGATAGCAGGCAGCAAACTAGCAGATGCATGTCACACAGTACGACATGAGGACTCGGCCTCGTGTAAACCAGTGCACTAATATCAAACGGAACCGGGGCGAAAGCCCCCGTTTGTCCGCGCCCCTTCGCGTTTTGTCTTTGGTACTTGCATTTGAATACTCATATTATCTCTCGGGGGTGCTAGGAGGGTAAAAGTTTTATATTTTTGTTTATAACTCCGGTAAAAACCGAACGATTTTTTTCAAACCTACACCATTTTTTGAAGTGATATTGGTGTATGTTTTATGCAGTTTCTCGTTGGTTTGTGCTGAGGTAACGGAGTTACTCATAATAATCGTTCGTTTTTATGCTTTATTTCCTGGCTATCTTCTATAATTTATGTAAAAGGACTGCTCACAGAATTATTTATAGCTTATTTCATAGGAATTATTGACTAATGACCACACAACATTATACCGTATAACCAACGACAGCCACGCTAACAAGAGGTGGAATATATTGTTTAGATTTACTTTTTTGCATCATGATCAGTTATAGACGACACAAGTTAGGACTGCAGCTCGAGTGCACCGTGATGAACCTGCAACAATCGATCAGCGTCAGTCTGGCTAAAGTCTAAACAATTTCCTAGATTCATTACACAGCTTTTGCTTATTAGTATGACACTCGCAATCTTATACATTTATAAGCATGTTAAGCGTGGGAGTGGAAGGGCGATAATTTCGGAATTTTGTGACCGGAATTATAATATTGTATGAAATTAGCGCCGACATGCATTCAAGTGTCGTCAATAAAGCAATGTAGTCACGCGCATGCAATCCGTTATGCCTGGATGCGTTCCACATGCAACAGAAGACAGTATAGTATAGTATCTTCGGCATTAAATAAATAGGCCTGGATAGGCCTGTCGCCGAGACAGAAGAAAACCACACTTACAATGTGGACACTTGGCCTCCTACGCATAAATGATGAGCCGCTTGTCTACTGTCTTTGCCTAACTAATATTTTTTTATGACTTTTTGTGTATTAAAAAGTAAAAAATGCCTATTACAAGGCGACAGGTTAATACGCAGAAAAATATAGGGTACTACATTAAAGATCTGAAATTTGAAATGTCTCTCTATATTAATTAACGTCAGGAAACATATGTTCAACATGAAGCTTTATGTATTCGATAAGTTCATGCATAATCGTACCTATGTACATTCCACCTCTGGCACCAATACGGAAGCCGCTGACCGGTAAGGAAAATGATAAGAAATAGAAGGTCATTCCGGGGCTCACGGTGATGATTCTTGTGGTGCATTGAGAAAAATTGGCGGTCAAGAGAACAAGAAGAGAATCGCTAGAGAGTACAAGGAAAGTCCGGAAAGATACAAAGGGTGCAAATGGTTGTAAGGGTCAGAGATTTGACAGGTCGAGCGATCTTGACTCGGAGCATGTATATTCCGCTCAGTAATTGGAAATTGGATTCCGTAACCTGGCAGTTGTGGTTCATGTTGCTTGAATTAAATGGAGAATTTTTTACTATTACAATAAATGCAAAAAATGTATGCAACAGAGAAAATCAATAGACGTTTTCGATAACTGAGGTAAGCTGGTCGTTTCAAAAGTTCAAACGAGTAAGGAAATTAACTAAATGCACCAAAACTCGAAAAAAAAAACAATTGATAAACGAACTCCATGAAATCAACAGCGAAGGAGTAAATCTGAAGTTAGAAAATAAATGGAATAAAATGAAAGAATGACCATGAGAAGTGATGGATTTACGGCCCTGCCACACGGGTCGTCTGACAGGCTGCGTCCGGCGCGTTGCTTCACTGATCTAAAAAAAAATTCCGTGCGTCCGCCATCAAGGTCAAACATCTCTTCCTTCATCTCGAAATCTTTCTCAGTTTAACACAAACAACAATTTATTTCTGTACAAGAATATCTACAAGCACGACGTGTATTGGTCATCGCCAAAATTTTATCTGTATAACCATTCCAGTATCTCATTGAATAGTATTGTACTGTATTTAAATTGTATTGTACACGATTAATAATTCGCGAAGCATTTTATTATTAATTAATAAAACTAACTAACTAACTAAAAATTACTAATTTCCGAAGCATTTTTATTATTTCATGTATTAAACCCAAGAATTTGGTCATGAACATGAAGCGTCGAGCCAAATCTTCGCAAAGCCTACGACGCGTCCACGGGAGGCAGGGTAAGCCTGCCTGCTCAGCTCTTCCGTCAACAGGTTTTAAGTGTCCCGCTTAACCTCGAACTTCCTTAGCACCGACATATTTTCCTGAGTAATCTCGCTTTAATCTGAAGTGAAAACCATGCGCAATATTCAATGCAGATTTCGTGTTCAGCCCGCCATTACCGATTCAATGATTTTGCTTGAATGGCCTTTTTTATCGGTTCGATGATTTCTTGATAAGAGCACCATTACCGATTCAATGATTTTGCTCGAATAGCCTTATTTTATCTCTTCGATGATTTCTCGATAAGAGCATTTTGGATTTGGTCCTCTTTTGGATTTTGTAGGCACAGGGAAAACTTCATGAAACTGGTAACTCAAATCGATGACGTGTTGCAATGATGTGAAGGTCTCAAAGTATATTAAGTACTTGTTAAATGATCAGTAGGTATTTGTCTCGTTTCTTATCTATTTCTCATGTTTTCGCTCTGATAAATTCTCTGTCCGTTGAACCCCTAATATCTTCCGTTCTCCCTGTTTCCATCATCTTATTACTTAAATTCAAGGAACTTAAGCCGGTTGCAGTCTCACTTGGAGGCTTCGAAATAGTGAGACATTATTTCCCATTAGGAGATAGAGATTTCCCATTGTCCCTACGGAGGGACACATAGTATCGTGAAAATAGAACGTTAAGCTATAACTTTAACAGATAAGGCTTTTAATATTGTTCATTTGTAGACTGACATGGGCAATAAATTTCGCGGCATACTATGGAATTACAAATCCGAGTACTCCATAATATAATTAAAGTACGTTTTACCGTTCGGTTTAATCCCTAGAGAACAGCCTCAACCGATAAAAACATAATAAGAACGAATATACGCATTTCATTCCATTAGAACAAAGTGAACTTGAGTTCAGAGCAAGCCGACCAACGAACGAAAATTTAAATCAAGATCAAAAAAGTAAGTCAAAGGTCCCCGAGTTGAACCAAAACTGACGATGGATGTAACTTAATGCTCTATTTTTCCATGATGAGAAATGCCACGCTACGTCATCGTTATGTAGAAAATGTAAAAATTCAGCAACGTAAGGCCGATAATTTTCTACGTGGAAAAGAATGTTACGGATTTATGTTACGCAACCGCGGTGCGACGATGAAGCCGTTGCGAGGTCACTGAAGAAGATGTCTCGGCACGGCCGTGTGAATGCGACCTGGGCCCATGCTTTCAAAAAAAGTTAAGAGATCGTAAGTTCATCCGCCAATAATTGACGGCCTTTCAAGCCAAATCCACCAATCATAGACAAGAAAATAGAGCGTAAGTACTTACGTTCACTTAGCGAGTTTTGAAAGGCGAGCGCGCACCGAGACTCTGACCAAGTTTAATTAGCAGGAGCGGCAGAAACTGCATCAAATCAATGCAGTTCAGGAACTTTAAGCAACACATGTGCTTGTTATTGCAGACAAAGTTGAGTGTAAGGGCATACGTGCGCCTTACTCGAAGAGATGTGTTATTCCACTACAGTAGTAGTGGCAGAAAGTAGTGGTGAAAGTAGTTTCTCATAGCATTTCAGTAATAAATTCGGTTCACGTGAAACCTTGGTGTAAGTATGATAGGATAATATAGACCCCCTCTTTTTTGTTATAGCTCATTTATTGCTTGGTTTACTTCATTATATGAAATAGATCCTACTTTGCCCATGCTTCACAATCCATATTTATTCAGCTTGCTTTTTCCAACAGGTCAGACACATACGGTAGCACCTTCATTCCCACAAGTTCTCACTTTGTTTCGTGTCTTTTGTCATTTTCTTTAAATTTGTTATTGTTATAGTTACGCGTTTGCATTTCTACCGTTAAGAAATTGGATTCTGGATTAAATTTCATTATTAAATTTTTAGTGTTAATCCAGCATACCACCCCAGTTAATTGAAAAAAAAAACATGCTTCCGTGACATTGAGCCAGTTTATGGGATTGAGCTACTTGGCACCAAATAAAAACGGTCAAAAAATTAGTGATTATGATTCTCGAAATCAGTGAACATTATTGAAGTCCTGGCTCACTGTTACAATCAAAGGATATAATTAACTTGTAATGGAAAAAAAAATACCCACTAGAGCCAAATCGTTATTTGATAGTCTAAGATTCGTCCAACAACGCATAAGAAAGCTTAACAGCAGCTATACCAGCACCAGCAGCAGTGTCGCAGAATGACACCAGCAGCACCAGCAGCAGTGTCGCAGTATGACACCAGCAGCACCAGCAGCAGTGTCGCAGAATGACACCAGCAGCACCAGCAGCAGTGTCGCAGTATGACACCAGCAGCAGTGTCGCAGTATGACACCAGCAGCACCAGCAACAGTGTCACAGGTTGGGACAACAAATGAAACTAGTCATTTAAATCCCAATGAATGACAATTTTCATCTGTTGCGATGCGAGAAAAAACGTCACTAGAATCGCGGAAAGAAAACCATGATTGAGCAAAGCTGCACGATAGCATCAAATTTTATACACATTTGTCAAGTTTAAAAGTTTAATTTGTTTTAATTTGTTTGAAAATTTGTTTCACATTTACAAGTTTATGCATGCTTGGACGTGTGTGAAGCCTAGCTTCAACTAATATAAAAGGATTTTGCGTGCACGTATGTACGATATTTGTATCGTGGATATAACCTGGACCTGAAATTTCACGGATTAGTTGAAAAATAGGAAAGGATTGGAAGAAAAGAAAGGAAGAATCGCTTCAAGAATTCAAACTTGATTTTGATGTTTTTACATGTGAACTAAAATTCAAATATTATATTATTTATACTTTGAACCAAGAGTAAAATGGGAGTCCTATCTTCTATGAAGAGGTCTTCATTTAATTATTACACGCAAGATATTTTTTTTTATAACTACCGGGATAGGGATAACGAGACTGGCAGAATTTAGGATAACAGGATTTCAAAATTTCATGAACTATCAAGCCCGTGCTACGCCGGGGTAACCTAGTAATAATATTTTTTTACCTTACCTTAACCACTGGACAGGGTGGCCCAGTGGTTACAGTTCAGAGTACCAAGATTGGCGCAGAGAGGTGCGGGTTCGATCCCAGCTCTGTGCGCCAGTTTCTGGTCAGAATCGGCGAGGAGGCCGGGCGGTTAAGCGCAGCAGAATTGTAGCAGTGAGTTGCGAGTTCGAGACCACAAAATGCTGTGAATGTTCTGCGATGTTAAGAATCGGCGACAGGCCTACGGCCTAATAAACGCTGAAACCGCTATTATTATTATTATATCGGAAACGCATTAGTTGTAATCGCATCAACTTCCAGGAACGAGTGCGGGCGAGCGGTCATCGGCACAAGTAAGTAAGTTATGGTTAAGTTGCAGCTCTCGTTTGCTGTAGGAAACACACGGTCGAAACAATACTAGATAGCAATAATAAAGGTAAGAGATTTAATATTAGGAACTTATTATTATTATTTTGCTTTCGGTACGGCCCATTCGATAAATAAATTTTAAAACGACGCCTTCAATGGCCTCTGACCCTTGATTGCGCAGTAAAACCTATTTAATTACACTTACAAAAATTATGAATATTACTGACATATTATAAACATTATTAAAAAATGTGCTATAAAATTTTTTAGTTCCGAAGCTTCTGCCGTGTGATTATGAAAGAATGAAATAAAACATTATTAAAAAACGTTGTGCTATAACATTTTTTAGTTCCGAAGCGTCTGCCGTGTGATTATGAAAGAATGAAAAATAACTATTCCAACATATGTCTATATATTCCATGGCTTGCCCATACACTATAAAAGCTGCATTTGTTTTAATGCGTCGCAGCAGTCCAGTCCCTATGTGAGTTCACAGGGAATTTGATCCGCAGTGTTGAGCCGAGCGAGGCGACCTGTCAATAAACATTTCCTGGTGAAAAATGCGAACTTTTGTCGATGGGAGGCGGTGGTATGCTAGGTGGTATGCTGCAGGTGGTATGCTGCAGGTGGTATGCTGCAGGTAGTATGCTGTAGGTGGTATGCTGCAGGTGGTATGCTGTAGGTGGTATGCTACAGGTGGTATGCTGCAGGTGGTATGCTGCAGGTGGTGCTGCAGGTGGTATGCTGCAGGTGGTGTTGTGCTTCAGGTGGTATTATTTCCTGAAATTATATTATAGAATTTTTGTAAACAATCGTCCTTATGTTGATAAAATATGTGTAATAATTTCAGACAATGAATATTGCCGGGTCATGAGTTTCCGATGATGATTCATGTTTGTAATGGTAAACGTCCAGCTTTATTCGGACGCAGGATGACCGCGTGGTTAAACTGCCGAGCACCAAAATTGGAACAGCGAGTTGTGGGTTCGATAACTGCGAAAAAATGTGGTCGAATTCGGAGAGGTGGCAGTGTGGAACAGTGAGTCGAGTGTTCGAGACCCTCGACAAGCTATGAAAATTCTGCGATGTTCAGAATCGGCGACAGGCCAAATGATCTAATCTACCACGCTAATACCGCCATTATCATTTTAATTATTTCTTTTATCCAACACCTACGACTCATCGCTGCGTCACTCATATATGCGTCCAAAGCCTGTACGGCATTCTTAGACATCAATATTTTCTTGCACTCCATTTTCCTCTCTGTTCATGTTTTCTCCTTGACATTTCAGTTCATTTCAAATTAACAGAACACAAACATTATTTACTTCAACAATATTGCTTCATACAATCAGATGATGTCAAACAAGGCAATGCATTTATGTTCGAGTATATTCTCTTCGAAAGCGCGCTAACTTTATGTTTAATGATGCAAACTTTCTTGATTGACACTTGTATTATAAAGTTAACTTAGAACAATTTCCTTAAAAATATTTAATCATGTAAAAACAAAACTGTTATTCATCGTTATCTTCCCCACACTCAAACGGTCCCGGCGGCGAAGACTTACAAAAGTTTATCTGAATTATTGCTGGGGGAGTTTTGCAGGAGCAAAAAGTACGATTGTAGCAGATGCTCGAAATAGAAATGAAGTCTTGCGGGAAAACTGCCCTATTTAAAGAAATTGCATGTGATAAATACTACGAATTAAACTAATTATCCCACGTACGAATTTACAAGTAAGACATAGTTCCAAAAATGATAATGATTCAAACTTTACTATCAGAATGAACGAATACCCGAATTCAGATAGCGTTTTTTTAAAGCAGAAATTGTTAAAGAGTAATTGTGACTTTGTTTTCTAGTTTATGAGCAAATAGCAGCAAGACCAGTACCATACAATAGTTTACTCGTGTATTGGTTATACCCTAGAGAGTGGAAGGAGTGTCATTCATTGTTGAGGACATTCTGACACGGCTTTCAGCTATCATTCGCATTCAAAATCTCTTAACTGGGGTCATTTATTAAATTATGCGCCTTCAACTTATCATAACAGAGCTTAGGATGATCACACTAACAATTAATACGAGATCTAGAAGCTACATTAATCGCTGGGCAGCGCGGACGAGCGCTTTTTCCCAGTGAAAATTTACAGACGCGGCAGCTTCTGATTTGGATTACCAGAAGCTGGGGCGACTCTAAATTTTGTTAGGGCTGTCGCCGCGCTGGAGCTGCCGTGGGCGGCGCTTGACCAGCGGCTGGGACTGGCGGTCGGGGCGTCGGCGCTCGCGCGCCTTGCCCACGTCCAGCGCCTGTCGCGACCACGTCGCTTGCTGCGCACAAAAACATAACAGCGTGAACGCATAACGTTAATGCTAATTAACATAACGTTAATGCTAATTAAACTGTTCAGTATTATTAACAATAATACTTTGAAGCAACCACGAGTCTACGGGAGGCTCTTACATCTGATCAGTGGCGAGGGACCAAGTGCAAACAGCAAAACTTTGCCCCTACCATGAATTAGTTTGCTTATTGACGAGGTTAAGCTCCTATACTTCCAGAAATTAGAAAACTGTTTTATATCCAGCCGGCATCGAACGTTCGACAAGTTGCTCAGTAGCCAACATAGTAACTTAACTGGTATAAAGTAGTTCTCAGGTGTACATGGGTCTACTTGAAGAACTGACGTAGCAATAATACAAATAACAAATTTATTCACCTCTTCGGCCGTCATCTTCCTCCACGTGTGCACAATGCGAGCAGAAACAGCAGATGACGGTTGATCCGGGAACTGAGCAGCAACATCAGGCCGGACGGCGCGGCTGTAGCGCACGAACGCTTTGGGCGACCTCTTGGTGAACGCCGGGGTGCGAGAAATAAACCATTGTAGCAAAGCCAAAATTTTAGAACAGGACCCTACCGTCATTCAGAGTTCTAATTTTTGAATTGTGAAAGAAAAGTCTTACATTTTTACTTGCATCAGTTAGATTTTTGTACTAAAAATCTAATTTTTAAATTGTGGAAGAACAGATCGGCAGTCATACATTTTTACTTGCATCAGTTAGATATTTTGTACTAAAAATCATTTTGTTACAGAAAAAATACCTTTATTTACCGAGAACGCCATTTTCTAAACGTGTTAAATAAAATCGATCGTAGCAATAAAATTATATATTTACGGCTCACCTGGAGATCAGGCCTGGTGATCTTTTTGTTGGCTCCCCTGAGGTAGAAGTGGTCCACGCCAGCAGGGCTCCTACGATTCCTTGGAGTCGCTCCTGCGGCTTCTCCGGTGCTGCTCGACGCGCCCAGGTTCACGGTGTTGACCACCAGGAACTCGCGACGAACGTTACTCGTGACGTCAACATCAGCGTTCGTCGCCACGCAATTTTTGGCTGATTTTTTATCGTTAAATCCCAGTTCAAAACGTCCTCCTGGAGACGACGCCAGTGGTTTGGAAGGTGAATCTTGTACTGATCCCTCAATTTCAGACATCTCGTTCACGGCAGGAGCCAAATATAACTCTGGTTTCAGTTTTGAACCTGATTGATGTATCACCGGATAGGATTTTTTCACTGAAACTTTTAGTTTGTTTAAGTAGATGAGGTCGGACAAAGTGGAAGTGCGATGTTGACGAGCGGGAGAGGTTTTATATTCTGAACTCAGATTACGCAAGTCAGTTTCGACCTGGACCTCACCTACTCGAGGGATGGATGGCAATTCAAGGGATGAAGCTTGACAAGCATCTTCCTGTGAGTTATCCATGTCTGATGATGAATTTCCCTTAGGTCTTGATAAAGGCAAGTTACAAGCAGGCTCATGAGTAAAAGTTGTTTTTGTTTGCAACTGTTGGTGAACTATCACTGCAGTGTCCTGAACAGAGGCGGTCTTACCTCCAATGTGCATACTGGTACTGCATTCAGTTGAAGTTAATTGATCAGCAGTGTGTTCCACCCCCGAGGTACAGATCTCTCCTTTATCGACTACTCTCCAAGTTGAAAAACTCGAAGCCTTGTCGGGCCCGCTCACGGTGCGCCGTCTATAATCATCGTTGAATGTTTGTGGGAATTCAGTATCAGAGGATTTTTGCTGAGATCTTGTATAGTAACGCTCAGAGGGCGTTTTGATTCCATCAAAACTTTGTGGTTCTTCGGGATGAGCTACTGAACTGGAGTGAGAGATGGCCGGTCCTGCAGGGCACGGCTCGGGAGACGGACAGTCCCAGTCCGTGGCGAGAGCTGAAGTGAAAAAATCGTCTGGTACTCAACATTTACTACGTTAAAATTAAAAAATGTTCATCTGAAATTACGCAAAGAAAGTTTCAATAGAACAGTAATGATATGTTAGAAAAATTTTAAACGCCTTGGTTCGTGCATTTATGATCCAACATACAACTCTAGAAGAATCCGTTAAGTTTATCTCGTGGCGGTAGAGTGGTTAAGAGCACCAAATTTTAAGCAGCAAGTTGAGAGTTCGAGACATACAAATGGCCGTGCATATTCAGGTCAAAATCGACAACGCGGATGGGTGGTAAACAATCGGCTACGGACAAAGATGGCTTGTTCAAAGCTGACAACAACATTTTATTATTAACTTTTTATTATTGTTTTTTCAACCGGATTATTCTAGTAGTTTGGTCGCAAAGTAAATCCACCGAAGTCAAGTTAATTTACATTTATTTCGTAAAAAATATTCTTGTAAATTTGGAGTAAAGATGGTGATTCCGGCTCATTATAGGATAGGGGAAGAGGCTTCCTAATCACTTTATAAATGTTTGGCTCGTGGCATTTTTTTTATAGTTGGGGTTAAGACTTGTGGCGACAAATGCGCCCACCAGCCTGTTCTCTGTCAGAATCTCGTGGCATGAACGGCATCATTGCCTGCTATAGTTAAGGCGCGTTGCTTGACCTATTGTATATAGGATAGGGTTGTTTCGCCTGGGTTCGCGAATTGTTAACGTTAGGTAGAAGTTTCACACTCAACTGGTTGACTTGCTAAATTGATCAACTTGTTGTTCCCGTTGCGTTAACGTTAATTTATTACTTATTAAAATAATTTTACTTAATTATTACTATTTCCCTTTATTTTGTTAAAGTAATTATACCTGCGCATGCTCCTCAGTTTCTAGACATTTCTCCGTTCCATTAATTGCACCACTTTTACATTACTTATTACTTATACATTTACTAAGTTTTAGTAATTTGATTTTCAATAGATAACTTCAACCATCAGTGATTAGTCTTTCATTGCCTCTGCCCTACCACCAATGCAGTTGCTAGCGAGACACTTGCGGTTCCAGTAATATGATCGACCTTGCCTGCCTGTGCGCTAGCAACATTTTTAGAATGTTTGTGCAATGCCCACCGATTATACGCTCACGAGAGTACGGCTCTTGTTTCCTCCGTAATAACCTCCGTAAGTACTTATTACCATTTCAAGACTAGTTTGACAATTATATGTCGAGGAAAGGGTCAACCGAGGTCTGTTTCCTCAAGAGTCTCCGAACTGGATTGACTCAATTTAAAGAGGCACTATTTTTCAATGAACTTTAATATGGAGTCGACATTTCGGCTGGAGACCGACGGCCACAGCATTGCGACGCTCCGATGGGTTACCGGCTCGCGCCTCCGCTAACCGAGCATCTCTGTTGCTCAGAGGACTTGGCGGTGCACAAGTGAAGAACTGATGTGCAGTTATGCCGTTATTTGGGTGGCCTACAGTCATTTATTGTGTTGAGACATATTTAAAGGAAAATAATCTATTTCAATGCCAGGAAAATCAATAGCAACATTCGTACGATGGAAGCACACTTAAAAGCCTTTGTTTAATGTGGTTCTGAAGACATTTCGCTGAATGTTTTAGCGTACAACGCAAACCTGAGGCGACTTGAGATACTTGAGGCGCCAGCAATGTTGCAGCGACTTTAAAGTTGGCGAAAAAACGTAATCGATGAATCTCACTGCCATGGGTTCATAGCACAAATTATTTGTGATATTCGTCGCCGATGATGCCCAGTGACCCAGAAGGGAATTAAATTCTACATTGAAGTATCAATATATTGTGAACGCAAACGCTTGCCTTAAAACAGAAGAGTTTGAACAGCTATACACGACCCGAGCCTGCATCTCACAGGAACTTCGTGTTCCGTCATCTACGATCGTGGATGAGGTATGGACATGGCAGTCTGGACCCGGACATGGCAGTCTGGACCCGGACATGGCAGTCTGGAGCCGGACATGGCAGTCTGGACCCGGACATGGCAGTCTGGACCCGGACATTGCAGTCTGGAACCGGACATGGCATTTTGGACCCGGACATGGCAGTCTGGAACCGGACATGGCAGTCTGGACCCAGACATGGCAGTCAGGACCCAGACATGGCAGTCTGGACCCGGACATGGCAGTCTGGACCCGGACATGGCAGTCTGGACCCGGACATGGCAGTCTGGACCCGGACATGGCAGTCTGGACCCAGACATTGGCAGTCTGGACCCGGACAAGGCAGTCTGGACCCGGACATGGCAGTCTGGACCCGGACATGGCAGTCTGGACCCGGACATGGCAGTCTGGACCCGGACATGGCAGTTTGGACCCGGACATGGCAGTCTGGACCCAGACATGGCAGCCTGGACCCGGACATGGCAGTCTGGACCAGGACATGGCAGTCTGGACCCGGACATGGCAGTCTGGACCCGGACATGGCAGTCTGGACCCGGACATGGCAGTCTGGGACTGTCCCGCGCTGCTCGTAGAGGCGGCACGCGAAGTGGCAATGCAGAAATTTAATAGATATGCAGGAGACGCGAGCTACTTGCGGGCATCGGCCACAAACATAAAATGTTGTACAATTTGATCTAAAATTATATATCATATGAATTTAGGTAACAAGCATACGGCACAAACACAAAAATATTGCACCGAATAATATCACTAGTCGAACTGAATGCACTTTTTTTATATATTGACCCAAAAATTAAGTATTACTATAAATTATAATGGTTAATTTTCCAAATTTTCAATCAACACAAAGTTGCCTCTGACAGAGAACTGTTTTAATGTAACAGGAATGGGTAAACAATTTCATAGTATAACGGACAGAAAAATACGAGTGATTATGTACACGAGAACGGAAGACAACGACTAACATGACTTGCAATGAAGACTTCGATAGCCAGTCCACCCGAGCACGATGGAGACTGTGAATTATTTAGCAAGAGACGTGAACGCAATTATGCGTAAGCAGGAACATCTGGGGATCCCAACACACAATTATGCGTGAGCAGGAATATCTGGGGATCCCAACACACAATTATGCGTGAGCAGGAACATCTGGGGATCACAACCCTATTTTCACCGGACGAACAAGCGTTCCAAAAACGTATTGACTTTGATCAGAAACTTTCATGAGCGAAATTTAAGACGACTTTCACTGATATAATAGAAAAACATGTACGGACAATGGAGTACCGAAGTGCTATCAGGACGCTTGTAGACTCGTGCTTCCCACGCAAGAATGTCAGAGATTAGGACGTGTTAAAGATCAGGGGCCATAATTTCAAAACTCGCTAAGTGAACGTAAGTACTTACGCTCAATTTTCTTATCTATGATTGGTGAATTTTGCTTGAAAGGCCATCAATGATTGGCTGATGAACTTAGGATCTCTTATCTTTTTTTGAAAGTATAGGCCCAGGAGCCTTACTTTCAAAACTCGCTAAGTGAACGTAAGTACTTACGCACTATTTTCTTGTCTATGATTGGTAGATTTAGCTTGAAAGGCCGTCAATGATTGGCTGATGAACTTACGATCTCTCAACTTTTTTTTTAAATTATAGGCCCAGTAAGTTATGTATCAGAAAGATGCCACGCAAGACGGCTCATCATGAGTCAGCAATAATTATGTGCTAGTCATTCAGGCACATCAAAGTCATTTTGTTCTCAGTGTTTAGTTTTCTTGCATATAACTAAACCGAAGTTGAGCTCACTCCTAGCGAGCACCGAATGTACACGGTACATAAATAAATAAAAGCATTAAATTATTTACAGGTAGAATAGAAGAGTTCACATTAACTACGCAGGAATACAGGTATGTCGAGCCAGCTTCTTCACCAGCATGACAGTACAAATCGTAGCGCTGTGTTGTGCTACCTTTCAATGACAAACCAAGCTGCCATTATTCACATTGATCCTTATTTTAATTTATTCGCTGCATATAATTATCACTAGTATTAACATCTATATTTCTATTGCATTTAGATTATTTTGTAACGTCTACACAGAGACGTTCATTTCGCTGACAAGAAAGAAAATACGGCGATCGAATGCCTCATGATTGGCTTCAAAATACTATGCGAAATAAATAATTTGGCACCCAATATTTAATTATTTTGTAATTGATAAATTTTATTCTTTTTAATTATTTTAAGTGAACGCACGCGTCCTGTGAGGCGGCATGAGCCTGAGCAGCATCGAGTGGTCGGTTCAAGTACAAGGGGAGACGCAGGTATTTTAGTACTGGCCGAGGAAGTGGTAGCCGTAGTAGCCTGACGGGAATGTGTACGGAGCGTAGTTGTACTCAGAGGTGCGTGCAGCGGCAGCTACAGCAGCAGCTGCAGCACTAGAGCTTGCAGCTGCAGCTGAGGCAACAGATGCGCTGCCTCCTCCATCACCCATCCTGCCGACCAGCTGATCGCCTGCCATAGCTCGCCCTGCCAGCTGTGGTGCCAGCTGATCAGGTGCCATCCTGGCCTGCAGCTGGTGGTGGTGATGATGGTGATGGTCGTAGCTGCCATAGCCAAGAGGTTCCTCGGATTTGTACCCAAGGACCCCAGCCGCAGCTGCTGCAGCTGCCGCGTCGCCTTTACTGGCGGCGGCGAGGGAGAGGGAGGGAGGTCCTGCGGGCGCAGGGTGGTGGTGGTGATGATGATGGTGAGGGTGGTGGTGAGCAGCAGCGGAGTTATGGTCCATAGCACCAGCTGAGCGGCTGAGGTGGAACGCCTCCATGGGTAACTGAGGAGGTAAATTAGAAGCAGACTGACCGGCGACACTAACACCGCACTTCAAGATGGCCGCCGCGGCGCCTTGTAGTAGCCCCGGACTCGTTAAGAACCCTCCGGAACACGGACCTCCTGCAGAGGGCAAACCTTCACCAGTAGCTCCTCCCCCCACCACGCGCCCCATGAGGCTGCTCCCTCCCACAGGGTCCATGATAGGCCCCGGGCCTCCTTCGGTGCCCAGTAAGGGGTTGGGATCTTCCTCCTCCGTGGTGTTGGTCTCGACGTCGGCCTCTTCGAAGTAAGAGGCCTCATCCGCCATGGCAGGGGCATTCGAGCGCTCAGGCATCTCAGCCTTGCTGATGTTATGATAATTGTTATTATTAGCATTGTTGTTGTTGTTGTTGACAGACTCCCCGGCATTGTTATTACTGATCGCCCTGGAGAACTTGAGGTTGTTGTTACCTTTAAAGGTTGCCAGCCAGCCATTAGAGGCTTTGAAGTCGTGGTAGCCGAGCTGAGGAGCGATCTGGAGGGCCTTAGCCCTGAGCATGCCCGTGGTGATCTTGGTGCCGGCTGCGATGTGACGGTACCACTTGATAAGATGTTCGTTGAGCAGCGCGTACTCGCTCCTGCGTTGGCGTTTGGCCGTGAGTTTGTCGCCCCGAAGAAGGTTGCTGCGGTACAAGGATAAAATGTCCTCGCGTTTCTTGATGATGCCGCTCACTTGTGTCTTGCCTATGTTGTGCAGGTGCGCTATTTGACGCTGAGATTTGCCGTCAAGAAATGCCTCGATGACCTTCACTTTTTCATGCAGCATCAGGGTTGTGCGCGTCTGCTTTTCCTTCTCTTTGTACGGAGGCATGGAGTAGAGGACCATCGGGCTAATACTTGGAGTTTTCGCACGACCAATTTTAAATGAAGAATCCTTGCTGCTGCAAAATTCGTCGGCCTGGGATCGCACAACAGAACAAGTCTTTAAGTTTGCTTCAGGACCAACTGAGCGATTTTCTTTATCCATAGCGGTCTTGCCGAAGGTCGTGAGGTCGCTGAGCTCAGAGTTCGTACCGACATCGATGTTTTTGGACGACGCTGCGTCGCCGGCGTCCGCGCAGTCCACGTCAGAAACGCTCACCTGCACGCAGTCTACAGTGTCAACGTTCAGAGGATCGCAGTCCACCTGCAGGTCGTCCAAAGCATCTTCATTAGTCACCATTTCTTCAGTGCAAAGTTCTGCCCTGTGATCTCTCTGAATAGAGGCCGAATTTTTCTTCTGCTTATCGAGAGACCGAGTCAGAGGTCGATGACTTTTCAAACCCGAGAAAAGAAGCTTTTTCTCGCGGGCAAGCCATTTGCGACGTTCTTCAATTCGCTTCATTTTTGCTCGCCGTCTGAGCCGACGATTATTTTTGGACCGTGACACAGAAACCGAAGCTTGGCACGTAAGCTCAGAGTCTTCGCTTGCGCTGCTGCTGCTGCAACTGCCGTCCGCCACGACATCAAATTCGAGATCATGAGGCACAATATCAACACTTGCTGCAGAAACTGAAATTTCTTTCTCATCGGAACCCAAGACTTTCTTAGCCGCTTTAGAAGTTAAATTCACTAAAGGCTTAGATAAATCATCACCTGTACTTGCGGAATGGTTTTCTTTAGTCGTAAGAGAATCGACTCCGTGAGTGCAAAAATCTAGTTTCTTGTGAGTGACAGGAGCGTCAGCGACCGACTCCTGCACAAAACTGATGGACACCGGGCCATCTGGCCCGAATAAATGCACATCATTGGCCCCTGATAGAGCTGAACCAGTACCAGTGTTCGTAACCGACACAGAGTTGGCCCCAGAGATAACATCGGCTTGATTTACAGTAATAATTGCAGGCGCGGTTGACAGCTTCTCTTCGGCGTTACACGAGCCTCCTCTAACCATGCCAAGCAGAGGGGAACACGTGTTTCTATCTGCCAATTCTTCAATGCTAAACCTGAGTCGTTTGGACGGAGATGAATCCGTAACAGGTAGCGACTCTGCGCAGCCAGAGAGAATATCAACGTCATTACTGTTACTGTTGCTCATGTCCTCAGTGACAGCACAGAAATTATCAGCTTCGCTTTGTTGGGACTCACTCCGGTCACTGGCTTCCTCCCTGTTATGAAGAACGCGGCACGGCGCGAACAAAGCGCCGCTTGAGCTGCTGCTCCCGACGGTCACACCAAGACGAGACGAGGAGCAAGAGAGCGACGAGGAGTACGGAGGGAAAGGAGAATTTGAACTCAAGTACAATGGAGATGACGTGGAGAACGACAAAGCTGAACTCGCAAACAACGTAGACGACGAGTTTGAAAATGAGGTGCTCGCTCGTGGATTAGGAAGAGGATTATAAAGAGAACCGTCCGCCGGATTCTTCGAGGAGATGGCACAAGGAGGGTTAAAAAGTGAAGGTTGGCTGCTCTGAATATTAGGGCTCAACGATACTAAGGATATGCTAGCGTTGCCGCTCTTAGAGAGCGATGACAGGGAGGAAGGGTTGCTCAGGATGGAGCTGAATGTGTAGGTGGAGGCCTGGGCAGGCTGTGAGTCCGTTAGCGTTGACACGACGGAGGTCATTACAGGCGAGGAAACGGGCGATATCGACAAAGAGTCTGCAGATTCGTCGAGTTTTACTTGCGATAACAAAGAAGTGTTTCGTACAGCAGCACCTTTAGCAGAACTAACGGCTGGATCTTTGTGAGCAAGAGGAGTGAGAGGTGGCAGTAAACTGTCCTCCTTAGGACACAGGAGCTGTGCTGAGGCGGCAGAGCGGCTCGCTGGAGAGGCGCGAGACACGGCGGCCGCGGACGACGAGACGGACGCAGCAACTTCGTCTCCTTCCGTAGGCCAATCAATCCTCGCATAGGCGCTCTGCTTTATATCTGCAATGTACAAAAAGGAAACTCAGACTTATTATTTTAGAAGCAAAACAAGCGATCGTATTACCTATGCGGAGGGCAGATGGAGAATTGATAAGGATATGCTATTGATATCGTCTGATTCCTTCATGGACATTGCAGATACAAGCTACATGGCACTGATTTGTCGTCTTAGCGATTGACACATGGTGAAAAATGGCTATAGAGTTTAAAATGGTTTTATTTGGAAGCAAGTTTGATATTATCACACTTGAAAGTTTGGAGGCGACACCGAAACACCGCCCTAAGCGATAGCCTGCATATTAGTGGGGTCGCGCACTCGTAACCTAGAGCAAACTTCGGGGCGATCCTTTATCAAAGTAGACATAATGTCAGACTGGTTATACGTAACTCAGTTCAGCTGCTGAGTCACAATTATAGCATAAAAATAATTTTCCGCATAGGCTATAATATAGCATACAAATATATCATACAGATAAGTACAACTAGCATCGCTCGTCTCGACGCGTGCGCTAGATGGACGCTCGTCTCGACGCATGCGCTAGATGGACGCTCGTCTCGACGCGTGCGCTAGATGGACGCTTGTCTCGACGCGTGCGCTAGATGAACGCTCGTCTCGACGCGTGCGCTAGATGAACGCTTGTCTCGACGCGTGCGCTAGATGAACGCTTGTCTCGACGCGTGCGCTAGATGAACGCTGTCTCTTATACACATCTAGATGTGTATAAGAGACAGCAGCTGCATTAGCTGTCTTGCCTCAGCCAGCTGCATTAGCCGTCTTGCGTCAGCCAGCTGTATTAGCTGTCTTGTGACAGCCAGCTGCATTAGCTGTCTTGCGTCAGCCAGCAGCATTAGCTGTCTTGCGTCAGCCAGCAGAAGGTGTCACGTACCAGCTTTAATTTCCTTTCATGTACGTGACGCCAGCTGTCGTGGTTGAGATAACTACTGACTTCAGATTCTCTTGGTCACTCGCAGCAAAGATTAATTTTTTATTTACTGCCTAAATTAGTACAGTGTCGTAGAAGCTTACGTGCGCTGCATTACTTATTTTACAGCGCGTAGTATTGTTATGGCAGTCATTGCAGTGAGCCACGGCCGCGCGTGACGGTACTTTTTGCCCTGGACTTATCTCGGCAGGCGTTTGATAGCGGACCCAAATCTATAACCAACGCGTTTTAGCCGCACACAAAATACTACAAATGCATGTATATCTTGCATCGAACTACACGTAAAATAATAGTTAGGTTTTTAAGAACATTGTCGTACATTCGATTATTCAGGCTATTTGAGAGGAGGAGGTCATTTTCTCAATTTGCTATTCCCAATAGCACATGACGGTTATTGCACGACAGAAAAATTTGTGGACATTTACATTTCTATTACTGTACATCAATGACGGTTTCATCAGAAGCTGGCGTTACAGTCTCGCGGACGCGTTTCACAACACCAAGCTTTAGGTTGAACAAGCGATGAACGTTGTAAAATTTAAGGAAAAGGATTAAAATAATCGCTTTCATATTATTTCACAATTACAGTCCGTCACCTAAACATTCATACTTTGTCAGAGGTCATTTTGGTTTTAGTTTAGGATTTTTGCTTCTAACTTTTTGAAAACAATAAATAAGTTGGAACGTAGCAGGAAGAACTTTCATGGACAAACCATGTCCGAAGCTACAGCGTCGAGGTACGGAGTCGCCTATCCTCGCGGCCTGTTTCTAATTGAGTGAATTAAAAGATCTGATGAAATTTCGTATTAGATTCAGTCCATCAATACCGAGTAACAAACGAGAAATGCAAGAAAATCACGTAATCTCTGGATTAGATCGATTCCAAGTCGTCTAAAGAAGATTGAGTCATTTCAGGTCATTTTCAAGTCAGGTCATTTCGTTAATGAAATAGTGCGGTTAGCTCAATGTTGCAACTGCATGTATTCCAACGAGCTTCTGCATCCAACAGAGGTGGCGATCTGCACAACGTCAGCAATTCTCTTTGTGAACTATTACGCGAAAATGAAACGAAAATTCCGACGATGGACAACAAATTTTAGCTTCGAAATTAGCTTCATATTACTTAATCCGATAAAAATGCGTCACTGGCTTCTGAAATTTAATGGTCGAAGCTCGCAAGAGTTCTCTGGGCAGGCGTGAAACTTTCAGCTCTCCCTTGTACAGGGGCTGAAATTTAGCAGCGTTTCTTTATTGTTGGAATAAAAAATGAGCAAGATTGAGGCCTCGAGTCTGCCTAGCTGTAGGCCGTACATATAAGAGTGTGCTTCATCGAGCTCACCTCAAACTGGTCGGCTTTCCCTGAACACTTCGTCCGCTCAATATACACTGTAAACTCAGTGGCAAAACCAACCGGAGTAACAAATGCGCGCTTCTCATATTTTATAAAACTACATTTGATTTTCTTAAGTACATTTTTCCATATTTGACATTTAATGCAATAAAAAACAAGAGAGGAAGATTAATTTTTCCTATCCAAAAAACCTGTGTAGCAACTGTTCTCCGTGCTGATCGAAACAATGAAAATATAGATAACGTTTTTTAAATCATTAAAAAAACTTCATTTATCATGAATCTCATTAATTTTTCAAGGAAGATCTAGCGATGTTGCCTGCCCAATCAGCATTAAGCTAAGAATCTCTACAGGAGACGGAGTTCTCTAAGTAACACCGCGTGGACTGATTCGTATTTTATGACCCTGAAAGAAAACGCTGAATCCGGCGAAAAAAGATTTAAGCGCACGCCGAAGGCTACACGATCGCTGGCTCCATCGGCCGCTTGATCGGGCGGAAAGTGGAATGTTTGCACTCGGTATTTTCTCTGTGAAGGTTGACGCTCCTATGCTAGATGCCCCTTCATTTATTCTTCGTGTGTTACTTGGAATTAAACATATCGACGACCCTCAGTCAGTATCCCGATTTTTAACGACATGCACTTTATTCAAAATCACAGCGTTGACGTTTAGATATTATCAGGTCATACTCTGAACAGAACTTGGGTTAGCATAACCATTACCGTAACATTCACATGTTTCACGTTGATCAACGACGTAAAGCGAAAATTAGAAAAATAATTTAACTAGCACCTACGACCACTGCAGACCTCAAAATCACCGTAGAAAGTGAGACCACTGCGTAACTTAAATTAACAAGGGATTGCATGAACATGTCATATGCAATTAATTTGAACTTCTAAGGATGCATTCGACTGCCCAATCATATAGTCAGACTGGAGAATGTAAATACGAGACTGTAAATCTATCTCGTAGAAGGCAGATTTAGGAGCTTAAACATGCGGTGGTTTCAATCACAAGCTCTCGCAGATTGGAACAGCAACGTGGCAGCGAAGGACAATACGGTGGCTCTGCGGTGTAATTAATACGGCTAAAGAAAAGGACTCGGGCTTGTGATGTGTACACGGCAGGACTGCAGTGGTTATAGAGGAGCAGCATGAGGTAACCATGCGCAAATAGTTATTATGTATTTTTGGGGGGGCTCGAAAAAATAGTGTAATGGAAAGAATACAAAAATGCAATTCCTTGTTAGGAAGACTTCTATAAACGGTACAGATAACTTATTTTTCGAGTTTACATGCATTGCATAGGATATATGGGTTCATATTTGTCACCGAGAAACATGGCGTAGCGACACGACTAGATACACTGAAATCCAAGTCATTTTTCCTATAAATAGAGAAACAGCTTTATATATTGCCCGATGATTCTCAAAAAATACTGAAATCAGGTGATTGAAACAATAGAATTTTCCAACAATTCTCAGAAGGCGAATTAACGAAAGAAAGAGGACAAGACGGTCATCAGTTGGACGATTTCGTCCTGCTTAAAAAAATTGATAGCACGGTAAATTTGCATAGACTAAGAATTAAATTAACTTTAGCTTTACGTTTTTCCATTGATAACAAATGAAGTTAACATTTAAATTCTGGAGTTTATCATTTGCTCATCACACTGAATGGGTCATCCTGTGCAAATAGTGCCCCTAGTTCTCACCCACAGCATGAGCAGAGAACGGACGTAGTACTGATACGCCATTTTGCCAGACCAAACTGGGTCAGGATGACCCACTAAAAGGAAAACTGGGTTAGGATGACCCACTACCAAACTGGGTCAAGATGACCCACTAAAAGGAAAACTGGGTCAGGATGACCCACTAATTGGGTCAGGATGACCCACTAAAAGGAAAACTGGATCAGGATGACCCACCAACTGGGTCAGGATGACCCACTACCAAACTGGGTCAGGATGACCCACTACCAAACTGGGTCAGGATGACCCACTAAAAGACCAGTTCAGATTATAAGTGCATCATAAATAGTTTACTCAATTCCGATACCCTGAATTATACGGACCACAATAATTGCTGATCACATAAACGATTGCCAACTCCGCAGCTCGCGGCTTGCAATGTTGACACATTATTTTAAAATAAACTTGCTTGCATGGCTGGAAATACCAGGAAATCAGTGTGTCCAATTAGCTGCCGAAATCCAAGTTTAGTGAAAAACATTATTTCTTCATCGTTTGGATAATTTGAAGTAGGTGTTTTTCCCAGGCAGCAGAAGTTCAGGAAGAAACATTCTATTACCAATTTACTGCGTTTTGTAGTTCTAGTAACAGACTTCAGCTCACTATGTTTGATACTCAATTATAGAATAAATGAGAAATTGGGCCCATTTGGGGGCAACCGGTGTTACAGGGGCAGCAATTAGCAATTTAATAAAGGTAAAAAAATATGAAGTAACCGATTGAGTGCTTCTGGTAAAAAAACAGACCTACAGAAATGAAATAGACCCTTCATTCAATAGCGTACTTGATTAAATGGGAAAGAAGAAATCGGCGTTTACAAACAGAACTTTTCGGAAAAAACCTTAGGAATCACAAGACTTCAAGGCATCAAAAATCTGTATCTTTCTCGAGTACGAAATATGAATTAAGAACTTAATTAAAAATTAATTACATTAGAAGTACAAAAAAAACTTTTGTAGCTTTTTCTATCCAGGTGTACAATAGTACTGCAAAATTTAATCACAATTTCCAAAAGCTTTGCTTGTGGCAGTTATCCTTGTTAGTTAAAGGAATTGGAAGTTAAAACCCAGGGCCATACTTTCAAAACTCGCGAAGTGAACGTAAGTACTTACGCACTATTTTCTTGTCTATGATTGGTGGATTTTGCTTGAAAGACCGTCAATGATTGGCTGATGAACTTACGATCTCTGAAATTTTTTTGAAAGTATGGGAACTGGACTCGGGAACACTTCTCCCTTCTGCTCGGTGTAGGCTCGTCTGGAACACAAATAATAACAGTGAGCACATATCAGTCACACATACTCTTATCATTCGTAAATTAGATAGCAGTTCTAGGCTAGATTAACTGGTCGTTATATTAATACTGAATTAATTAATCAGCGTTTCTGTAACCTCCTCGGATTAAGCGAAGAAATGTGTAGTGAAATTAGGTTGACGAATCTGATCGTCTGGGGCAACTCGTCGTAATAAAAAAAATCCAAGCATGAGGCTTAACACAATCAAAATCTCTGGCTTTTCATCGCTTGAGGCGGAATACGAGGCTTCGGCATCACAGGAACCCATTTCACCTCCGACAAGTTCCCAAGCCTAAAAAAACTGCTAGCAAATTCCTGAGAATCAATTTAGGGATCACCATGGCAACGAGCAAGATGGACAGATCTGAAGAATCGCTAGTTGAGTCGCGGGTAAGAATTTCCACGAAAAAATACGGCACGTTTCAAATACCTAGAAATTTATTTTCATCGGTCAGGCGATCTTCTGATATTTTCTTTTTATTAATTTTGTCTAAAAATGACTATTATGTTTATGATTAAATAAATAAATTCCGTATGCGATATTTTGTTATTCTTTTATTTAAAAACCTGTAATCTTTTTTTCAAAACAAAAATTTTTCAAATTGGAAGAAAACTTGGAACATTGTTCTAAACTATTGATGTACGTATTAGCGGTTCTCCTCAAGAAAAATATTGATGAATTGTTAGAGGGTCTCTTTTGTTGATGAAAATTAGTAGGGAAATTTGTATCATTAACACATTTGCAATAAGCTTTTCAGAACAGGGGACAGAATAGGAGGCGGTATAAGCCTCCTAATTTATGATCATATTTAACTTAATTTATACTGGTTATTGTTTGATTATTTATTTCAATTTTATATTGCACATTAAATTGAATTTTAATGTGCAATATAAATTGACCTGGCCACTCAAAAATGTAATAAATGAACATAAAATCATTTCTGATAACTTTCGAATATTTTATGGGGCTAAAGCTTCTCTAAAATAGGTTTAATAATGCTATTGTTCCCCACATTAATTTCCCAAACAAAAATGGTGACAGCTAAATCCAACATACAAATCTTCGACAAGCAAATAAAGTATGGACGTTGAAGTTCGCCTGCGATGGCTCAAGCAAACTAATTTAGTTAGGATTGAGTGCCAAACTGAGTCCTGACATCATGTCGTGTCTGCAAGAAGTTAGGCGAGTTTCGGAACAATAGACAAAGTTTGAGCAGTCGGGCGAAAACTTGAAGATAAGTTAGTCAATGACATCAACAAGATTTTATCTGTGGTCACGTCTTTTTTTCCAAAAAAGTTCCTGATATTCGACTCGGCACCTTGCACAGGTTCGGGCATTTAAAACTCGGCATCTTAACGCATCAATTAAAATTAGAGAAAACGAGCATGACCAATTTCTACGACTGAATCTTCAAGCATAAATTAAAATTAGATTTAACAATTTAAGAGCAAAGCAATGGGAAGAAATTATTTAGTGATTATTTCAAACCTCTTCTATCGGTTTGCATTTTTTAAACTAAAGTCTCGATAACGTATACACTATACATGTCTGAACTGCGAGAAAATTCAAAATTTAAAAACCGCTCTCGGAGACTGAGATTTCGCGCTGCTCTATGTGTAAATGCTAAGCTTTATGAGAATGATGAGTAAGAAGGTTAACAGTGTCATAACTGTTGCCCCTGTCTGATGTTGAAGTCAAGTAACGTAGTACCGATGTATGCTGTTTTGTAATGCGTACAACAAAAAAAAAAACAGAGAGGATCACATTTCTAAAGGCCGAAGTTAACAATTGGTTCGTGTATAAGAGTATATGTTCTAGCAAAAAAGCCAAATTTGAGCGGATTGATAACTTATTGAAGTTTTTAATGACAGCATGGCAAATTTATGGTCGTGTTATTTAGATTCTAAAGCAGTTAGGTATTTCATTTTACTTGGGACCAAATATTGCATAATATCGTAGCGTGTGGTTTTTAGATTCTCAAAAATGATAAACAGATTTTTCCAGTTTTTGATTTCCCAGCAAGCCACTTCTAAATAATGGGAAGTTAATTTATTCTACAGGAGTGGCGTCTTTTTCACAACTCGATTCAGGTGGAGCTCTCATTTATCCAAGCAACGTAACGAGTCTCTGTATATTGTGGGGCCAGGCTAGTCTCCTTGAAGCCCTTAATGAGGTCACTTATTTAGCATTACAATTAGTCGTGGCGCTAAAGTAGTCTTTACGCTCGATAAGCAGTTTAATACTGATAATCCAGCTGACTTTCCAGTAGGGTAACGTGGGGCAGCGCGCCCCCCACTTTTTTTAAACTAAATTTTTGATGAAGTTTTAATTGATATGAGGTGGTTCTTTGTTTTGTTTAAAGGTGCAACTAATGAGGAATGTATGATGTGAATTAGACGCCTATAGAGTTATTCAATTTTTAATGAAACACAATTTTGTAAAAAGTGTCAAAATGGGCCC
>NW_025939611.1:0-597 GCF_000764305.2 Hyalella azteca | reverse complement strand
AAAAATTACTTTTTATTAATATACGGAAATAAAATTAAAAATTCATTATAGATGTGTAACATAGGAGACACTGTATTCTTTAGAAGTGTTGTCTTTAAAAAGTAATTTTTAAACGCATATTATTTTGAATAGGCTCCACTTTGTTTTAATTAATTATTCGTTTGTCTTTTAAACAGTTCCTGCAAAAACAAACTTGAAATGGAAAAATAATGCATTTTTAATCTTTTAGTGTGATTAGATTACAGAAATAGTTATGATATTCAAGGAATTCAAATTTAAAGTGTTTTCACAAATGTTGAATTAATATTGAGTTTCCTAGGGCACATAACGATGTTAAATATTTTGAATATTTTGATTAATTTCTTCACTTTGTTCATTGGGTTTTCGTCTTATCCTGCAATGGAAAATAACGCATGGGTTGAATTTTAAAAATAGTTTAGTATTTTATCCGCGCAACTTACAGAATTTAGGTCGCGCAATTCAGCAAAAACGCTCGTATGCAAAGTTGCTGGTCAAGCGCGTCAAAAAACGCCTCAAGACAGCAAGAAATGCGCGGAAAAACTCTTCATTGTGTAGGCAATAACGAGTCAAGAAAGT
>NW_025939610.1:0-1017 GCF_000764305.2 Hyalella azteca | reverse complement strand
TCGAACCCGCGCCTCTCTGCTCCAATCCTGGTACTCTGAACTTTAAGCACTTGGCTACCCTCTCTTGCTGGTCATGTTCTAAAAACTTACACCAGAGGGTCTAGACAATGCTGCCCTCTTACAACAATTAACGCACCATTTATGATATAGACACACACTCACCCTGCATCACACACACACTCCAGGTGCATGCCTATATATATTATAGGCAATATTCCACAGGCCAATATAATCACTATTTTTCACTTTATGGGTGGCTGTTTTTGCAAATACTAGATTGCTACCACATTGGATGAATTTTAGTTATTATTAGTGAATACTCCCTGCATGAAAACATACATACAGTCACAAAAATAACTGTCGGCCATATTTTTAAAATGTGTTATTGGGCTTATATTGCCATTCGGCGGCCATTTTTTATCTTAAATTTGACACCCTTCCACTACTTGCATTTTAGAGGATTTTTAGTATGTTGATTCTATTGCCCTTCTGGAGCATTGGTGAAAAAATTATTTCTTTTGCAATTTGTTCCGAGTCAAACCTTATTTTTCCTGGACAATTATCGAATTAGCCCCAAACTTTCACGAGCACATTCAAGTTTCGAACCCCCAACTCGTTGCTCCAATCTTCATCATCTTAAACTACTCGGCAGAAACGAGCTATTATTGACCTAAACGTACTAAAAACTAATTATTCTTCTATGTGTCATTGACCGCTTTGCTTGAAATTTTCCAGTAATGGTTTTCCTAACCCTAGAAACAAATATGGTGGGCAAAATATGATACTAAATCACTCGTTGGCATCCCCGAGGCTGGTTGCCACGTGTGCGACGATGCGTTTGTTAGGAGCGAGTCTGTAGGGAAACACGAGAAAAATGTATGAGTCAACCAAAAAGTTTAATTTTCTTTGTGTAGAAAAGTTTTTTCCCAAAAAATGAACTCCAATAGAAAAGCTGAAATATATAAATCAGAAACTTACTTCCCTCATGAGACGCATCTGCCATGTTATATACCCTAT
>NW_025939609.1:92997-166739 GCF_000764305.2 Hyalella azteca | reverse complement strand
AGTGGTACTCCAATAAGTGGCACTCTGGAATTCAAAACCATTAAACAAAAATGGTGGAGCTTGCGTCGTTGAGATCGATTCGACAACCTCACGCGTCCTAGGCCATATCATCACTAATCAGTAATCAATTAAGGATCATCACTCTCGTTCTTATATTGCACTAAGCACTTTTGTTATATGTTAACAATTAGCTTGGGGTTATTTCATCAAACGGTAAACTTGCGGTTCCAAACTGGCGGGAAACCTCTAGTCACGCCGCTCTGAAGGTAATTTATGCTATATAATCCACGCCTACGCTGGAGGAAGTTCAAACTTCAGAGGTGAAACTTAATGAAGTAAATTTGCAGCAAAGTCAGAAAATACCAGATTTAGGCAAATATACCAGATCTAAATATTCATCCCAGACATCTTCTGAAAATACCAGATTTGTGAAATCTGGTATGGAAATATACCATCTGTATTGCGCTCAGTACTCAGTAGCCGCCCGGTCGTCATACCGAGCATAGCTGAGTCGTTCTCTCTCTGTCTCGCCCACTGTAGCGCGCACTGCTTTCTTGCTCTCGCGTGACTCCACCGTGCACGCCCTTACTCGACAGCTCCCAACGTCGCACTGACGCGGGCGCAGTGTACGGAAAACTCTCGTGCTCGCAACCTGCAAAACTGTAGTAGACGCAACTAATAGTCCCGTGTATAAGCACCTTTATTTGCCGGATAGTCAGCAAGCGACCGACACTTGCCAGATTTACTAGCCGTCTGCACTATCCCCGTGTACAAGCACCATATTAATTATTATTATAAATTAATAATTATTGATTATTAATTATTTAAGCAGTCATGACAATATGGAGTTAGTGTATATTGGTAACTTCGCTAAATTATAATAGGCGAGCAACGTTCCTAGAAAATGAGTTGCGGGGATAACTTTTCTGTGTCACACATTGTGTGCTATGCTGCTTCTGGCAACTGCCCTGGATGTAATGGACCACCATGATTCCTGCCTTCCGGAACGTAGCCTTCAACACTTCAAGCCGTCCGTATCTAGGCCGTGGGTCGAACCAGCCCTCGGTCGAACGGCCACTTGTCGAAGGACGATAAATTTTGGAACAGAACTGCTATCTGAAACCTAACCCCAGATGCGGTGATGTGACCGAGGTTTAAGGTATAAAGGGCCAAGTGAGGTGACACCGTAGTGGGCAGAGCTTTATTACGAACTGAGAACACACTGTACAACGGGTTACCACAATGACTATCTTGTTGCCATACAGGCAAGCTAAACGCTAAATGGTGATTACCACAGTAAATTAACGATGCCCGGAAGTCATGTTCGATCCGCGGCCTGGTGGTGCACGGCAGGTGGTGGTCAAGGCCGGAGGAGGACAAAGCCAAGTTGTGCACGGCTGATTGGTGGATATCCGGAGAGATCCAAGGCGTTCGCTCCCTTCTGGCAAGACATAGTTTGCATCTAACCTAATTAATTGATTCGCCTCTGGCGGGACATTGGAAGTCGTCAAAATTTCCGGCATAACAGAAAGTTCTGTTTTATGTGTTGCTAGCCTGCAATTATTGCAATTGATAAGTAGATAGCAACTCATTCTGCAACTGATAAGGGAAATTATGTAGTTGAAAAGGTTTATTGTTTTGCTGGCCTGATCTCTCAGCCTCAAAATTTATCATATCATGAATTTTGCAAGTCCTTAATACTATTGACTGAGTATTGAGTAAAGAGTAGGTAATAGTAGCTCAGTAGGCTAATAATAGGCTGACTGGCTGAGTAAAACTATAAAAGTAATAGGTACTAGGTAGCTATTGGCTATTGCCCATTTGCCTCTTCTGTTATTCCTTAATTTTCAACTATCTTGAATTCATTGAAAATTATCATTCACATTTCATAGGTATTTAAATATCTGGCTGAAAGGTAGAGTTTTTTATTGAAAATCTCAATTTTTCAATGTCTCACAGTTTGCCGTTTGGTTTAATTGTTATTGTGTAGGCTAGCTGCTAGCAGAATGCAGCTCATTATTTGTGCATTTTTATCCACGCTTTTCCACAATATTCGAATTGGCTCAATTCTTGCTGATTGTAATGCAGGAAAGCTGCATTTGGGGCTCATGTAGTAGAAATTTTCCTGTTTTGCATGTTTACCTAGAGTCCTAGACTATAAATTCTATAATAGGTAAATATCCCAAACAGGAAAATTACCTAGGGGCTAGGACCTAGGATTTTCAGGAATTGGGAATTGCCTACCAGTTACCACGCTAGGTACCAGGAAATCTAGTGTGATTTGCAATTTATGGAACTTCCTTTAAAAAATTAATAATCTGTACATATTTAATTTACATGGATATTTTTCTGATTATAATATTTATAAACTCCCAAATTCCTGTTATTCCACTCTTCTGACTATAATATTTATAAACTCCTAAATTCCTGTTATTCCACTCTAGGTAGTTTACCAATCATGTCTCTTCTCTTCAATGGAAGAGTAGCTATTGTGACTGGAGCTGGCAATGGTAAGTACTGTCATTTCACTTATAGTCAAATGGGGTAAGACAGGATCGCACCCTTCATGGGGTAAGAAAGGACCAGCCCATGGCGTGCATTCTAATTGCACTGAATTCAATTTGACAAAAGAATATGTTAGAGCAATCATTGCCTGTCATTTCAGCTTTTGTGGCAACCCTCTTCTGCAAATAATGAATTTCTGGCTAATTTTTAAAGAAAACCTATGGAAAGAAGGGTCACAAAATAGTTAACCCTGTTTGGGAAATAAGCTCTGTCTACTGACAAAAAAAAATTTGGCCAGGTTTGTGGATGTAGGCAGGTAACCTCAAGTAAGAAGCAACTTTTGAGACATACTTGGCATTCCTACCTGCTACCATCACTGCCTGACATGTATTCTAAAACATGTATTCTAAAATGGGGTAAAAAATGACCACACATGGGGTAAGACGGGACCACTAAATGATCCTGTTTTACCACACAAGTGGTCCTATCTTACCCCACAAATGGTCCTGTCTTACCCCACAAATGGTCCTCTTTTGCCCTACAGTTTATCAAAAATAGTTTTTAAATGAATATATTATTATGTAGTAGATGGAGTATTTTGGTCAAAATTTTCATCTTTTGCTCAAACTTCATTATAACTTGTTAGCTTTTTTAATTAGAGAAATTTAGTGCACTATTTTAAATTGCATCAAAGGGATATAGAAAATAGGGATGTCCATTGTCCATTCCCATTAGTGAGCTGCAGAACTATGTGCAAGATTGGTAGGAGGAAAAATCATTGTGTGAAACATGAAAAATAATTATGATCACAACTCTGTGAGAGGGCATGAGTTATGTTAGAAGAAGTGCACCACAAATATAGTTAGCAAGAAAACGCATGACGTCTGACACTTGAGTTATTATCCATTGGTTTTATTACCAATTTGATAAATTTTTCAGACAATGACACTAATGGAATATACATGAAGCATATAGCAGTGCTCTTCAATGAACCAAAGCCAACCCACTATTACTATACTAAACAAAGTTTTCTCATGACAAAAACTTCTGTGACTGATATTAGAGTTGACTTCCCACAATACAAAACAGTAACAAGTGGTTGTTTAATCAAATAATGTGTTTCTAGATGGATAATATTGAATATCAGATTTGTACTTTTATGAAAAACCTTGTAACATAAGAATTACCAGTTGGTCCTTTCTTACCCCAGCCTGGTCCCATCTTACCCCAATGGGGTAAGATGGGACCAGCTCACTTCTTTTAATCTGTACAGAAAACTGTGTTAGATGCAAAACGTCTGAGTTGTAGCTTAGAAGCCCATTGCATAACTACACCTTGTGATAGGTTTAGAGTTTTTTAGTTATTCTTGGTACGGTATAGATGTTACAGGCTTGTTAGTGATTTTGGTCCTGTCTTACCCCATCTGACTATACTTGAAAATTTTAATTTTCAAAAGAGTCCAGGCATCATTTGGAATTTTTTAAAATAAATGTTTTAAGAAAATTTGGATAGACATTAAACTTTGTCAATTTTGTTTATCAAACTAAAGATACTGAAGCTTGCCATACCTCAGATGCATGTCAAATGACATTGCAAGTTGATGTCTAAAGTCATAGTACTGATAGTAGTGTGCAAAAAGCAAAAGGTAGGTCATTTTCTCAATGTCTTCATTCACGTCTTTCATCTCTCAATGGTTGAGTCGATTGTACTAGCCTACTGAAGGCATTCAAGAGAACAAGCTCAAATCTTTATAAGAATTTATCTTGAAATTTTGGCTTTGAAATTTATTTTCAAACTTGAAAATTTGAATCAATAAATGCTTTTGTTACAATATTGTTTTAGAATGTAGAGAATGTGCTCAATATCCATTGCACATCATAAATTTAATTGTTTGATGATGTTATAATAAGACAACTTTCCTAAAAAAATTGATAAATGTAGGTATATTTGTATGGCTCAGGCCTGGGGAAAGCATACGCGCTGCTGTTTGGCAGCCGCGGGGCAAAGGTGGTGGTGAATGACCTGGGGGTGGCCAGGGACGGCCACGGTGCCAGCAGCCGGCCTGCTGATGATGTCGTCAATGAGATCCGGTCTAAAGGTATGTTTGCTTATAAATTGTGTAAGATAATTAAGCCGTATGGCCCGTACAGATCATTGAATCATTGCTCTAGGAGTCGCACTTCTTGTTTATTCCAATTATTCACCATCAAATATGGTGAATGGCTGAGTTTTACCCCCTGATGAATGGCTGATGTCACCCTAGCATTTCATGTATGGCTGTTTCATAGCATAGTGTTCAGGCATGTAGACAAATCCATGTGCATGTTAATATGGGTGCGCACTATTGGTTGTTGCCCTAAACAAGCTAATGAGTGATGTTAGTTTACTCGAAAAATTTCATCGTAATTGTGAAATCTATCCGACAGCTGCTAGTTACTTTGTCTTAGTGGTGAATAGAACTAAATAATTAATAATATCATTGCCTTCACTATTGCAACTTTTCAATTAATACCTTTGCTTATATTCTAAATATGTGTACCATAAATGTTTAAAATATATTATGTGAATTAAATAACAAGTTCCAACACATGAAGCAGACCCACACACTGAGTGTGCACCACATTGTATGTGCACCATGTTATATGTGCACCACATTGTTTGTGCACCACATTGTATGTGCACCACATTGCATGCGCACCATATTGCATGCGCACCATATTGTATGTGCACCACATTGCATGTGCACCATATTGTATGTACACCACATTGTTTGTGCACCACATTGTACATGCACCACATTGTACATGCACCACATTGTACATGCACCACATTGTATGTGCACCACATTGTATGTGCACCACATTGTTTGTGCACCACATTGTACGTGCACCACATTGTTTGTGCACCACATTGTATGTGCACCACATTGCATGCGCACCATATTGCATGCGCACCATATTGTATGTGCACCACATTGCATGTGCACCATATTGTATGTACACCACATTGTTTGTGCACCACATTGTACATGCACCACATTGTACATGCACCACATTGTACATGCACCACATTGTATGTGCACCACATTGTATGTGCACCACATTGTTTGTGCACCACATTGTACATGCACCACATTGTACATGTGCACCATATTGTATGTGCACCACATTGTATGTGCACCACATTTGCACCACACGTGCACCACACGTGCACCACACGTGCACCACACATGCACCACACGTGCACCACACATGCACCACATGAGCACCACACATGCAGCACCTCATACAACGCACCATACTATTCCTGAAGGTGGCAGTGCAGTAGCAGACTACCACAGCGTTGAGGACGGTGCAGCCATCGTGGCGACCGCCATCAGCAACTTCGGTCGCGTTGACATCGTCGTCAACAACGCTGGCATCCTCAGGGACAAGAGCTTTGCCAGGATGAGTGACGCTGACTGGGGTGCGTATGTCTTCATTTGCTGTCTTGTTTATTTATTTGCTGTCTTATTTATTATTATTATTATTACGCTGACTGGGGTGCGTATGTCTTCATTTGCTGTATTATTTTCCAATGTTAACTTCATCTCTCATATTAATTTCGTAAAACAAAGAAAAATTCTGTATAGTCAAATGGGGTAAGACAGGATCGCAGCCTTCATGGGGTAAGAAAGGACCGGCCCATGGCGTGCATTCTAATTGCACTGAATTTAATTTGACAAAAGAATATGTTAGAGCAATCATTGCCTGTCATTTCAGCTTTTGTGNAGGTCTTACCCCATGCCTGGTCCCATCTTACCCCAATGGGGTAAGATGGGACCAGCTCACTTTTTTTAATCTGTACAGAAAACTATGTTAGATGCAAAATGTCAGAGTTGTAGCTTAGAAGCCTATTGCATAGATACACCTTGTGATATGTTTAGGATTTTTTAATTATTCATGGTATAGATGCTACGGGCTTGTTAGTGATTTCGGTCCTGTCTTACCCCATCTGACTATATATATGTATATAGCTGACTGGGATGCGTATATATCTTCATTTGCTGTCTTATTTTCCAATGTCAACTTCTTCTCTCATAGTTGTTTCGTAGATCAAAGGAAAATTCTCAATTACTTGACTAGGGTGCATATGTCTTCATTTGCTGTCTTGTTTATTTATTTGCTGTCTTATTTATTATTATTTGCTAGGATGACTGATGCTGACTGGGGTGTGTATGTCTTCATTTGCTGTATTATTTTCTAATGTTAACTTCATCTTTTATAAGTGTTTCGTAAATAAAAGGGAAATTCTCAATCTGTTTGATAAGAAAGTAAGGCAGCGGAGCCAGGATGAGTGACGCTGACTGGGGTGCATATATGTCTTCCTGCGCTGTCTTATTTATTCGCTGTCTTATTTATTATTATTTGCCAGGATGACTGACGCTGACTGGGGTGCGTATATGTCTTCATTTGCTGTATTATTTTCTAATATTAATTTCTTCTATCATAAGTGTTTCGTAAATCAAATGAAAATTCTCCATTACTTGACTGGGTGCTTTTACCAATATTAATTTCTTTTTTATAAGTGTTTCATAAATCAACGGAAAATTCTCTATTACCTGACTGGGGTGCGTATGTCTTCATTTGATGTATTATTTTCTAATATTAACTTCATCTCTCATATTAATTTTGTAAATCAAAGAAAGATGCTGTATATACCGGTAGTTGATTGGGGTGTGTACCGTCTTCCTTCACTGTCTTGTTTACCAATATTAACTTCAGCTTTTATAAGTGTTTCGTAAATCAGAGGAAAATTCTGTATTAGTTGAATATTGTGTATTTGTTGTGAATAAGGCTAGGATGAGTGACGCTGACTGGGGTGTGTATGTCTTCCTTCGCTGTCTTATTTTCTAATATTAACTTCATCTCTCATAAGTGTTTCGTAAATCAGAGGAAAATTCTGTATTAGTTGAATATTGTGTATTTGTTGTGAATAAGGCAAGGCAGCTGAGCTAGGATGAGTGATGCTGACTGGGGTGTGTATGTCTTCCTTCGCTGTCTTGTTTATTTATTTGCTGTCTTATTTATTATTATTTGCTAGGATGAGTGAGGCTGACTGGGGTGCGTATATGTCTTCCTTCACTGTCTTGTTTATTTATTTGCTGTCTTATTTATTATTATTTGCTAGGATGAGTGAGGCTGACTGGGGTGCATATATGTCTTCCTGCGCTGTCTTGTTTACGAATATTAACTTCATATTTTATAAGTGTTTCGTAAATCAAAGAAAAATTTTCTATTAGTTGACTGAGGTGTGTATGTCTTTCTTTGCTGTCTTATTTTCCAATATTTACATATTCTCTCTTATGTATTTCATAAATAAAAGGAAAATTATCAATTAGTTTGATAAGAAAGTCAAGCAGCTGAGCCAGGATGAGTAGCGCATATGTCTTTCTTTGCTGTCTTGTTTCCCAATATTAATTTCTTCTCTCATATGCATTTCATTAATCAAAGGAAAATTCTCAATTAGTTGAATATTGTATAATTGTTGTTAAGAAGGTAAGGCAGCTGAGCCAGGATGAGTGATGCTGACTGGGGTGCGTATGTGTTCCTGCGCTGTCTTGTTTACCAATATTAATTTCTTATCTCTGTATCTCTTGTGTATTTCGTAAATCAAAGTAAAATTCTCTATTTTTTGACTGGGGTGTGTATGTCTTTCTTCGCTGCCTTGTTTACCAATGTTGACTTCATCTCTCATATTTATTTCGTGAATCAAAGGAAAATTATTTATTAGTTGACTGGGGTGCGTATATGTCTTCCTTCGCTGTCTTGTCTGCCAATGTTAACTTCTTCTCTCATATGTATTTCGTAAATGAAAGGAAAATTCTCAATTAGTTGATAAATATGTATTGTAGTGAAGAAAGTAAGGCGGCTGAGCCAGGATGAGTGATGAGAGCTCCCTGAAAGTTATTTTATATAGGTTTTGTGTTCTGCAAAGAAAGAAAGCTCGGCAAAAATTGCACATTTGACGTAAAAGCTTCCTAGGAGTGAGTGACGTGCGTATTGAGTGATCCTCAAGTTCTGGTCCAATACTTTCAAAAAAAGTCAAGAGATCGTAAGTTCATCAGCCAATCATTGACGGCCTTTACAGCAAAATCCACCAATCATAGACAAGAAAATAGAGCGTAAGTACTTACGTTCACTTAGCAAGTTTCGAAAGTATGGCCCCTGGTTTGTATTCTGATGAAATACAAGAAAAACTCGGGTCAGGAAGAATTAACAATGGCAACAATTTAAAAGCAAAGAAAACGCCAAACAAATTCACCATATCGATATTTGATAATAATTCACCATATCGATTTCAATATCTATACGGTGAATTTGCTTGGCGGTTTATTTGCTTTTGAATTCTTTGTGAACTTGCGATATAAGCAGAATGATAATATAAGGAAGAATAAAGTGATGATCGATGAAATGAAGTGCAAGATAGGTAAATAGTGCTGACGTGTAGTCCAATTTTGACCTTAATGATTTTTGGTAAATTTTGTATCGCGAACGCGCCTATATAGCGGCCCATTACCAGATCATAGATTTTTGTAAAGTTTAGCTAAGGTATATCGTTCACTATTGTTATAGCAGCTTAAGTATATCGTTCACTATTGTTATTGTAGCTTAAGTATATCGTTCACTATTGTTATTGTAGCTTAAGTATATCATTCACTATTGTAATTGTAGCTTAGGTATATCGTTCACTATTGTTATTGTGGCTTAGGTATATTGTTCACTATTGTTATTGTAGCTTAGGTATATTGTTCACTATTGTTATTATAGCTTAGGTATATTGTTCACTATTGTTATTGTAGGTTAGGTATATCATTCACTATTGTTATTGTAGCTTATGTATATCATTCACAATAGTTATTGTAGCCAAATTTCGACGGTGCATCTGAGAATGATAAATGCATGGTGATGAATAATGTAACGTGATGAAGAAGCTAGTCTACCTTCACCACGCACAGCTCACGTGATGAGGCTGACAGTATCACTTACACTGCCTGGCCTTAGTGCCTGTCTGGGGTGGCAGGTGGCAGTGTGGTGGTGGCAGTGTCGTGGTGGCACTGTGGTGGTGGCAGTGTCGTGGTGGCACTGTGGTGGTGGCAGTGTCGTGGTGGCACTGTGGTGGTGGCAGTGTCGTGGTGGCAGTGTGGTGGTGGCAGTGTCGTGGTGGCAGTGTCGTGGTGGCAGTGTCGTGGTGGCAGTGTGGTGGTGGCAGTGTGGTGGTGGCAGTGTCGTGGTGGCAGTGTCGTGGTGGCAGTGTGGTGGTGGCAGTGTGGTGGTGGCAGTGTCGTGGTGGCAGTGTCGTGTAGTGCCATCCTTGTGCACGGCTCTGCAGTCGTTATTTTCGACTTATTAACTTAACTGTTGATGTATTAACAAAAGAAGCTCAGAACACCTAACATTATGCAAGAGAACAGAAAAAAAAGCATATATACGGGCACCTGATATAAAAGTTTACTGAAGAAAGTCTACTGAATTATATGTATCAAATTTCACGACTTTCATTTTTGCTGTTTTTTAACAATGTAATATTTAATTTACAGGGACAAAGTTTTTAAGATTTAATTTTTTGCAGGAAAAATTCACTTATGATGTTTTCAAGTGAGTCGGAAGGTTTCGAAGCTAATTTTACTTGACTGTTCGAGATCATTTTACAGATAGTCTTATTTTTTAATTAATTTAATTTAATATTTTAATTTATTCGCGTGCTGATTAGTCGCTTACTAATCGTCGTTAGCTTGTATATATTCGTGGACAATTAACGAATACTAACCTGTGTTGGTATTAGTTGCCGATCTTTCATGTATGGGTAAACTGCTACCTTCGAAAATGTAATATATCTCATAGTCCCATCTATACTATGTGCAGAAAATGATCGAGAAAACCACAAATAATTTATTCTGATTCAATCGCCAATATCTTCATATTTATTTAACGTTTTAAATCTTAACGTTCGACTAGCCTGTCAAATTTTGAACAATGAATTTTTGTAAAAATTGTTTTGATATACTCTAAATTTGGCTGTGAACTCCGTATACCTTTCCTACTATCCTGCTGACAATCATAAATCATGACGATGACCAATGAATCAATGTTAGAAGAACGTCATAAATCAATCCGGGTCAAATAAAATAAAAACAGTATGCATTAATTACAAATTTTCTGTAATGATTGCTGTGCGTGTAGGCCGGTTTCGGTGCTATTCTCTTGCTATATACTCTAATTTTTCTGTTTGAAATACTTAACCTGCGCCAGTCTAAGATACGGGGATCCATCAACGAATACAATATGAATCAGTGTCCTTCCTTAAATACTGAACCAGGGCCAGGCTAAGATAGTAAGGGCATCTTTACCCTTGCCCCTTACATTAAAAGGGTAGAAATTCATATTTAACAGCAATTTGTTGTGACACGTGCAGATTTGGTTCGCGCGGTGCTGTCTTCAAATACTGAACAAGGGTCAGGCTAAGAAAAGGGGATCTTCAACATTTACCCCTTACTTTTAAGGGGGTAAACAATATTTTTACAGCATAAGGGAATCTTAACCTTTACCCCTTAACTTTAAGGGGGTAAAAATTCATATTTTAACAGCAATTTCATACGGCGCGTGCAGATTTGGTCCACGCGGTTCACCTGCGCGGCGCCTTCCAAGTGACGCGCGCCGCCTTCCCGCACCTCAAGCAGCAGAAATACGGCAGGATCATCATGACGAGCAGCGTCGCCGGCATCTATGGCAACTTCGGCCAGGCCAACTACAGGTGCGTCGCCGGCATCTATGGCAACTTTGGCCAGGCCAACTACAGGTGCGTTGCCGGCATCTATGGCAACTTTGGCCAGGCCAACTACAGGTGCGTTGCCGGCATCTATTGCAACTTCGGCCAGGCCAACTACAGGTGCGTTGCCGGCATCTATGGCAACTTTGGTCAGGCCAACTACAGGTACGTTGCCGGCATCTATGGTAACTACAGACGCGCTGCCCGCATGTATGGGCCCGGTTTGCACAATACTGCCGGGCATATACCAGTCACGGTCCAATATAATATTGTTTATTGCATTTCTATATAAACATTCACATCACGGGCATGGCATGTACTCTGCCCGGCTGGTGTGAATGTTTCTATATAAATGCATTAAAGAATATTGCATGGATTGGACCGTGACTGGTAAATACCAAACCAGAGCCCCGGCATTATGGTGTGAACCCGGCCATAATCTCTTCAACAACCAATCCAGAGTTCTGACGTTTGAATTGAGCACTGAACCTAATACAGGTATACCTAATACAGGTATAAAATGAGCAAGGTACTTAATACAGGTATAACTTGAGCAATGTACTTAACACAGGCATAATTTGAGCACTGTACTAAATACAGGTATAATCGCACTGCTAGTTCAGAGCTGAGCGAGAGAGGAGACGGTCCCGACCCCAGCCCTGGTCATCCATGGCAGTGCTGCGGTGTACAGCATGTAATGCTTGATGTAATGCGGTGTATTAACTACCGCCTTATAGCGTATTAACTAAAGCCGCGCTGCACAATAATTGCCACCGTATAGCGTATTAACAAACGCCGCGCTACACATTAAGTACCGCTGTATATAGCGTATTAACTAACGCCGCGCTGCACATTAAGTACCGCTGTATATAGCCTGTCTCTTATACACATCTAGATGTGTATANTGCCCCCCCGGTGGGTGTGAGGGGGGAGTATAGGTACCCGCCTCACCCAGGACATCCTGCCCCCCCGGGTGTGAGGGGGGGAGTTTTTGTGGGTTTTAGGGTGGGTTAGTTTGGGTTGGTTTAGGGTGGAGCTGTTAAGAGCTTAAAGAGAGTAGTCTGGGCACCGGGAAGGGGGGCAGTGTTGGCTAGGAGGGGCTGTGTGAGGTTAGGTTTGTTATTCTGCTTGGGGTTAAGTTTAAGAAGGGGCTGTGTGGGGTTAAGTTTGTTATTCTGTGTGGGGTTAAGTTTGTTAAGTATTAGCAGCAAATTCGCGGGTTCGGCAAATCTCATTCTCTCCTTGTCGTTTGGGAGAAAGCGTCGGTCGGCATAGCAGCGTGACCGTGGGCGGTGTCCGAAACTAAAATAAGTTATATGATATAGGGAGATATAAAGTTTATTGTGCTAGGTGGTGCAGTATGGTGCTAGGTGGTGGCAGTTTGGTGCTAGGTGGTGGCAGTTTGGTGCTATAGGTGGGGGATCGCCTGCCGAAGACCACCACTGCCCTGGATGTAATGGATCATCATGATTCCTGCCCTCCAGAACGTAGCCGTCAACACTTTTGGACAATCATATCTAGGCCGTGCGTTGTTGTTGTTGTTGTTGTTGTTGTAATTGCCCATCCTGGCAGTGGCGACTAGGTAGGGGGGTGATAGGTCAGTTTTTCCAGGCACTCGGTACCACTGGTAGTTTTGCGACCATCACTGTCTCGCTGACCTGCCAGAACCATTTTATTGCATTACACAACACCCTGGACAAGCCAGGTACTCATTTATCAACCAGAGTTGGATGAATGGCTGAGTTGACCATGAGCTGAGCTTCCCGGAAGAACTTGTCCTCAGTGGGGCTCGAACCCGGGAGCTGGGTGCGAGAGACTGAGTCTCTCACCACTGCACTGCACCACAGGCCATGCGTCGACCCAGCCTTTGGTCGAACGGCCGCTCGTCGAAGGACGATAAATTTTGGAGCAGAACTATGCTATCTGAAACCTAACCTCAGATGCTGTGAACGTAAAATTACGTAACTTAACGATGCCCGGAAGTCATATTCGCTCCGCGGCCTGGTGGTGCACGGCAGGTTTTATGCAAGGCAGGAGGAGGAGGAGGACAAAGCCGAGTGGTTCACGGCTGATTGGTGGATGTCCGGAGAGATCCAAGGCGTTCGATTCAGGGCTTATTGGTGCACAAAATTGGTGGTGCTCGGCTGCGCTCCTCTAGGTGGGTGCATGATGGTGCTAGGTGGTGCAGTATGGTGCCAGGTGGGTGCAGTATGGTGCCAGGTGGGTGCAGTATGGTGCTAGGTGGGTGCAGTATGGTGCCAGGTGGGTGCAGTATGGTGCCAGGTGGGTGCAGTATAGTGCTAGGTGGGTGCAGTATTAATTAATAATTACTATTGCCTCCCCCAGACCTGTACGAGGGGCTGAAGCCTGAACTGATCGCGCCGCTGGTGGGGTGGCTGTGCCACGAAGACTGCGCCGAGAACGGAGGACTTTTCGAGGCCGCGGGAGGCTGGTTCGGCAAATGTGAGTAGCGATTGGGACATTGTGACACTTAGTGCTCGTAGTGCATCACAGTAACGATTGGGACATTGTGCCACGTAGTGCATCACAGCAACGATTGGGACATTGTGACACGTAGTGCATCACAGCAACGATTGGGACATTGTGCCACGTAGTGCATCACAGCAACGATTGGGACATTGTGACACGTAGTGCATCACAGCAACGATTGGGACATTGTGCCACGTAGTGCATCACAGCAACGATTGGGACATTGTGACACGTAGTGCATCACAGCAACGATTGGGACATTGTGCCACGTAGTGCATCACAGCAACGATTGGGACATTGTGACACGTAGTGCATCACAGCAACGATTGGGACATTGTGCCACGTAGTGCATCACAGCAACGATTGGGACATTGTGACACGTAGTGCATCACAGCAACGATTGGGACATTGTGCCACGTAGTGCATCACAGCAACGATTGGGACATTGTGACACGTAGTGCATCACAGCAACGATTGGGACATTGTGCCACGTAGTGCATCACAGCAACGATTGGGACATTGTGACACGTAGTGCATCACAGCAACGATTGGGACATTGTGCCACGTAGTGCATCACAGCAACGATTGGGACATTGTGACACGTAGTGCATCACAGCAACGATTGGGACATTGTGCCACGTAGCACGTAGTGCTTTGTTACACACCTGTTGTCTGCACGTTACACACCTGTTGTCTGCACGTTACACACCTGTTGTCTGCACGTTACACCTGTTGTCTGCACCCTACACCTGTGTTCTGCACCCTACACACCTGTTGTCTGCACGTTACACACCTGTTGTCCGCACGTTACACACCTGTTGTCTGCACATTACACCTGTTGTCTGCACGTTACACACCTGTTGTCTGCACGTTACACCTGTTGTCTGCACCCTACACCTGTGTTCTGCACCCTACACACCTGTTGTCTGCACGTTACACACCTGTTGTCCGCACGTTACACACCTGTTGTCTGCACATTACACCTGTTGTCTGCACGTTACACACCTGTTGTCTGCACGTTACACCTGTTGTCTGCAAGTTACACACCTGTTGTCTGCACCCTACACCTGTTGTCTGCACGCTACACACCTGTTGTCTGCACCCTACACCCGTTGTCTGCACGCTACACACCTGTTGTCTGCACGCTACACCTGTTGTCTGCACTCTACACACCTGTTGTCTGCACATTACACTTGTTGTCTGCACTCTACACACCTATTGTCTGCACATCACACCTGTTGTCTGCACGTTACACCTGTTGTCTGCACGCTACACACCTGTTGTCTGCACCCTACACCTGTTGTCTGCACGCTACACACCTGTTGTCTGCACATTACACTTGTTGTCTGCACTCTACACACCTATTGTCTGCACATCACACCTGTTGTCTGCACATCACACCTGTTGTCTGCACATTACACACCTGTTGTCTGCACATTACACCTGTTGTCTGCACCCTACACACCTGTTGTCTGCACTTTACACCTGTTGTCTGCACCCTACACACCTGTTGTCTGCACTTTACACCTGTTGTCTGCACGTTACACACCTGTTGTCTGCACGTTACACACCTGTTGTCTGCACATCACACCTGTTGTCTGCACCCTACAGACAGGTTCTACACCTGTTGTCTGCACCCTACAGACAGGTTCGAGCGCAGTCAGGGGCAGGTGCTGCGCGGTGACCTGCTGCAGGTCGTCTCCCCCGAGCAGGTGCGGGACGCGTGGCCCGCCATCACCTCCTTCATCGGCGCCCTGCATCCTACATCCAATGAGGAGGCCGTGGGGCTCCTGGCCAAGGTGATGTGGGTGATGGGGGTGATGTGGTGCATCCTACATCGAATGAGGAGGCCGTGGGGCTCCTGGCCAAGGTGATGAGGGTGATGGGGGTGATGTGGTGCATCCTACATCCAATGAGGAGGCCGTGGGGCTCCTGGCCAAGGTGATGGGGGTGATGAGGGTGATGGGGAGATGAGGGTGATGGGGAGTTATGGGTGTGATGAGGGTGATAAAGGTTCCAAGCTCCCCTTCACATTCCCTTCAATACTACCTCAGTGTCTGAGGGTAGGAATGTTAATTAAAATAAAATAAATTAAAAAAATATTTATGTATGACGAATATATTATTATTAATTAGTAATGTACGATGAATATCACGGCGTGCAGGAGCTGCAGGATCTGCAGGAGAAGACTGAAGGAGGCGCAGGAGGGAAGGATGGCATCACAGGACCAGTGAGATCCCAGGCAACTTGTTGCTTAACATAATATATGTCGGGGTTAATTAATATTATACAAGTTAATTGACCTTGATTGAGTTGACATAGCCAGGGAGAAATTGCTAAAAATGCGAAGCTAAAAGAAAAAAATATATATCACTCTGATCATAAATATGTCATTAATGAACCCATCTCCGTGGTTATAGCTCATAAACCTGAAGATTTTAAATAATGAACTTATTGCCTTCATGCTATTTAAATATTCACTTTATTTAATGCTATATAATGTCAGGGTAGTCAATACTGTATATAATAAGGGTAATTAATTGAACAAATTTCACGTATAAGTGGATGCATATTAGAAATTTATTTTTTAATAATGGTAATACCAAGGTTAAGAGGGTCATTGTGTGGGTGTTAGGCTAACTATACGCTTATGATGGCGCTTGTATTGGTGTATGTAACTAAATCAGTATGAGTGTTGGCACCACGTATTTAAATGAGTGTACGGCGGGCAGTTGTCAGCGGTTGGGCTGGTGGAGACAGCGCCTGCCTTCACCTACACCGCACGAGACGTCGTCCTCTACGCCCTGGGGGGTAATGTTATAATTAAATAATTATAATATTATAGGATAATTATATATTATATTATAATGATAATATTATAATTATATAATTAAAATATTATAGGATAATTATAATATTATATATATATAAATGTATTTTATTTTATATTACTATTACTGATATTACTACTATTAACAGGATAATATCAATTATATTACCGATAATTGATATCATTTAGTCTTACCAATAATATATTAGCGATAATTGATATAATATCTTGTAGTAAATAATATATTAGCGATAATTGATGTACTATATTGTAGCCAATAATATTTTAGCAATAATTGATACCATTTATGGCAATCAATAATATATTACTGATAATTGATATCATGTATTGTAATCAATAATATTTTATCGATAATTGCAATACTTTATTGTCATCAATTATATTTTAGTCCTGAATCACTATTATCAATTAGTGTTCTTATGGCCTGACGATCGAGACTCGATAATTATAATATTTTATAATTTATATTTATATTGATGATAATTTATAATTTATTATCATCAATAATATTGTTGGTACGGCTGATGTAGCAATGGTTGTTGATATAGTTAACGTTCTTATCATTGTTATTATTATGGTGCATTATTAATGTAATTTAATTAATAATATATTGTTAATGTAAATTAATTAATAATATATTATTAATGTTCTTATCATTATTATTATTACCTAACTGTCAGTTTATTTAATTAACTAATCATTGCAGTGGGAGCAAGCACTCGGGACGCGGACTTCCTGCGCTACCTGTACGAAGGCAGCGAAGACTTCACCGCCCTGCCGACCTTCGCTCTCATCGCTGCCCAGCAGGGGGTCTTCAGTAGCGCCTTCATCACGGGGGGCCTTCCTTCCTGGCAGCCTGACCTCACCAGGGTACGTGGGGCCTGCCTTCCTGGCAGCCTGACCTCACCAGGGTACGTGGGGCCTGCCTTCCTGGCAGCCTGACCTCACCAGGGTACGTGGGGCCTGCCTTCCTGGCAGACCACGTGCCCTCATGCCCCACGTGTCCTTATGCCCCACGTGCTCTCATGCCCCACGCCCCTTGTACCGTCACCTACCCTCACGTACTCTCACCCTACCCTCACCTAACCTCACCTACCCTCACCTAGCCTCTCCCTACCCTCACCCTTCCCTCACCTACCCTCACTCTACCCTCACCTACCCTCACCCTACCCTCACCTGCCCTCTCCCTACCCTCACCTACCCTCACCTACCTCCACCTACTCTCACCCTACCCTCACCCTACCCTCACCCTACCCTCACCTACCCTCACCTACCTCCACCTACCCTAACCTACCCTCACCTACCCTCACCTAGCCTCTCCCTACCCTCACCTACCCTCACCTACCTCCACCTACCCTAACCTACCCTCACCTACCCTCACCTAGCCTCTCCCTACCCTCACCTACCTCCACCTACCCTAACCTACCCTCACCTACCCTCACCTAGCCTCTCCCTACCCTCACCTACACTCACCTACCTCCACCTACCCTCACCTACCCTAACCTACCCTCACCTACCCTAACCTACCCTCACCCTACCCTCACCCTACCCTAACCTACCCTCACCCTACCCTCACCTGCCCTCACGTACCCTCTACTGCCCCACAGCTGCTGCACGGAGAGCAGTTCCTGGAGCTTCACAAGCCGCTCGCCGCGACGGGGGCGACGCTGCGGTCCACACTTGAGGTCGTCGACGTCCTGGACAAGCGCAACGGCGCCCTCATCGTCGCCAAGGGTACGTCGGGGGCCTTTAATGTGGTCTTGGGTACGTTGTGGGGCCTTTACTGTGGTCAAGAGGGTACGTTAAGGTCTCATTGATGTGGTAAAGAGTACGTTTAAGGGCCCTTAATATGTTCAAATGTACGTTAATGGGCCCTTAATATGGCCAAGGGTTAGGTTAGGTACGTTAAGCAGTTATGTTTTCCCCCATCCTGCTTGACGTCATAAGCCTTTCCTCTGTCTGATGCCGTCATATGCCTGCAGTGACGACGAAGGACGACGTCGGGGAGCTGGTGGCGACGTCGCAGTTCCTGCTGTACGTCGCGGGCGCCGGCAAGTTCGGCGGGCGGCGCAGCAACGCCGCCGTCGTGCCGCTGGTGGACGCCCCTGACGCGGCACCCGACGCCACCGTCGACTACACCACCAGCGTCGACCAGGTCCTGTGGCGGGGTCCTTATAGGGACATGAATGTCTTTATAGGAACATGAATGTGCTTATAGGAACATGAATGTGCTTATAGGAACATGAATGTGCTTATAGGAACATGAATGTGCTTATAGGAACATGAATGTCCTTATAGGAACTGATGGAACATGAGTGCTTGCTTGTGTTGTGCTGTTGTTCCCTCCTCGGTGCGTCGCAAGGGACGAAAATTAGGGCCGCAGTGAGGGGGAAGCAGTGCTTCCACTTTGTTCTATGAATGTTCCATGTTTAGCAATTGAATATCAACAAGTACATGAATACTAACTTTTTCTCTTACCATTATGTAGGTCATCTTGACTCATCTATTCATTGCCCCAACAGGCCGCCCTCTACCGCCTGTCCGGGGACCTGAACCCCCTGCACATCGACCCCTCCTTCGCGGCAATGGGGGGCTTCAAGACCCCCATCCTGCACGGCCTCTGCTCCCTCGGCATCGCCTGCAGGGCCGTCCTGGCCACCTACTGCCCCCACGACCCCGGTGCCTTCAGGGCCATCAAGGTGAGGGACCTTCCTGGCCACCTACTGCCCCCACGACCCCGGTGCCTTCAGGGCCATCAAGGTGAGGGNCACCACTGGTGCTGTCTCTTATACACATCTAGATGTGTATAAGAGACATTGTCAGGTGTGACGTGTGCTTGTCTGGTGTGGCGTGTGCTTGTCAGGTGTGACGTGTGCTTGTCAGGTGTGACGTGTGCTTGTCAGGTGTGGCGTGTGCTTGTCAGTTGTGACGTGTGCTTGTCAGGTGTGACATGTGCTTGTGAGGTGTGGCGTGTGCTTGTCAGGTGTGGCGTGTGCTTGTCAGGTGTGACGTGTGCTTGTCAGGTGTGGCGTGTGCTTGTCAGGTGTGACGTGTGCTTGTCAGGTCAGCGCTTTGCCCTCCATCGAAAGTTTACTGTTTTAGTGTCCGACGCTTCAAATGAACACCACTGCAGTTGTTCACAATTTTTGTTTTAAATAAATACAACTTTAAACAAATGCAGTTTAAACATTTACAGTAGTGAACCACTACAGTTTCAAAGCATCAACGTTTAATCGGAGAACAGTGATTGTTCTTTGACCTAACGACCGCCTAGTTCAATTATCGACTTTATTCAATTTCCTCACTCTTTAAATTTTTCTAACACCACCCACTCCCTCCCCTCGTCAGGAGGCTACGTGGACCTCGCTCCGTCCAAGTCCTCCTCAGGGGCACCCACCGCCACCCCCGCCACCACCACCACCGCCACCGCCGCCGCCCCCGCCGCGTCGGGAGCCCCGAAGGCGGACGCGTTCTTCGCAGCGCTGGGGGCGCGCGTGGCGGCGCAGGGCGAGAAGCTCGTCCACAAAGTCAGCGGAGTTTTCCTCTGGAACATCAAAGCCAACGACCAAGTCGTGTCGCAGTGGAGTGAGTCTTCTATAGTCGCAGTCATGTAGCACTTTTTGGAATTTTTAGTTAAATATTTTATGCAGTTGTAAAAAACTGATGATAGGTATTAAAAATGATAGGTTATTCAGAGCTTACCTCTCTTATTTTGGGCTTTCTTGGCTAAAGAAATTTACATTTTATTCAAACTTAACGATGTCGTTGTTGGCGGGCAATTGTGTTCCTATGAGGATTGGTGTGTGTTTGTTTTTGCACATCACAGCTGCCGACATTGTGGTTATGAACTGATTTATTAAAATATTTTACGCTTGATCTTTCTGGACTTTTAATGCTAACTTAAAACTTATTTTCGTCATGTTTGGTGTTGACATACTCCTCGAAAATTTTATTTACATTCTTTTCTTACCTGGCAGCTGTGGGAAAAATTATTTTCGTCATTTTTGTAGTTGACACACTCCTCAAAAATGGTATTTACATTCTTCCATTTCCGTGCAGCTGTGGACCTTAAGACCTCGCCAGGGTCGGTGTACCAGGGCTCCCCCTCAGGGGTTCGCCCCGACGTCACCTTGACCCTAGAGGAGCAGCCCCTGCTGGAGCTGGTGTCGGGTAAACTCAACCCTCAGAAGGCCTTCATGAGTGGCGCTCTTAAGGTCTCCGGCAACATCATGATGAGTCAGAAGCTCAAGGAACTCTTCGATGAGAAGAGCAAGCTGTAGGCAACCCATCATTGAGCTGTCGCGACCCCAGTAATTGAAAAGAGGCTTAGAATGGTTAATTTGAAGCGTTGAAAATTTCGTTTTTGGGGGAAGTGAAAAAGTTATATTTGGCTCATGAAGCTTAAAGTAACTGATTACTGAATGTGTGCCAAAGTCAAGAGGCAATAATATTATTAAAAACTACATGTGGGTAGGAATGTACAACATCATTTCTGCCTCTGTTCAAGAGGGTAGAATGTTTTACAATCGGGTACCTAAAGACGCCTTCGTCCGTCAATGGACAGGACCGCGTGTGGCGAGTTCAGTTAATTTTGTTCCCGATGCTCAATTGGATGTTTTATGTATTAGCTAGGTAATGAGAGCTGCTATGATAAGTATTTTTTTATGTTATATCATAATGATATATAATTATATTGTTATGTCATAATGATATGTTATGTATCATTAGTTTCAGGTATAGATTTATTTACTATGTTTGGGAATACCTAGCTTCTAGTCTGTTCTTGCTGCTCTCTGTTTCGTCTAGAAGTTAAAAAAATAAATAAAACATATTCCCATTTTTAGATAATTCTTTTGAATTTCTTGAAAGAACGTGCAATTTTGTTCTGCTTTTCCTGTCCATTAAGTTTTCTCTCATCACTAAGTTACACCGCCCTCAACCTAGACGGTTTCTTTGAAGCCTACAGGTATCATTAAGGAATATAAATCTATATGAATAATTTCCGATTCTATTTTTATAGGAGTTATTTCATACCTAGTTTGTCTCGACTGTGTCGTATTCAAATATTCTGAAAAACATATTTTCTGTTTGTTATTTTTTGGGTTGAGCTTTACTTCGAGAGGAAACTTGCCTGGAGGCGATGATGGATGATGCATCATCATGACAATTATTTCTAATTATTTTCTAAATTTATACTGATCGTTATTGTCGTTATTACTGAAAGTCGTTATTAAGCTTTTAATAATTACATTTGTGTTTACTAAATGCCATCACTTCGAATGAACACCACTGGTGTGGTGTTCATTCTTTTATATACAGAGAAGTCTTTAATACACAGGACATAATTATATATTCGTGAAGAATATCTTATATCTAACTTTCCAAACATTAACTGGATCGAGTTTCACTTTCCTCCCGTGGTACATGTATCTGTGGTTGGGTTACTTGCTATTGTAAGGCTATATGCAGTTGACTTCATGTGGAATATTTTTATTAATAAGTATTTTGTACTTGAACCATTTAATGGGATTGTTTAAAAACTTGAATCGTTTATTTCTTTTCCTTTCCCAGTCCATGGGAACTTCTACAGCGCTAATTTTATTAATTACTTTCAACAGCGTCGTATTTTTTCGGAGGCCTCCCAAGCGCTGTCAGCCGCCTCACAGGCCGAGTTGTTTCCTATGTAATATCTTCACTAAGTCCTATGGTATATCTTCACTAAGTCCTATGGTATATCTTCACTAAGTCCTATGGGATATCTCCACTAAGTCCTTTTGCATATCTTCACTAAGTCCTATGGGATATCTTCACTAAGTCCTATTGGATATCTTCACTAAGTTCTATGGGATAGCTTCACTAAGTCCTATGGTATATCTTCACTAAGTTCTATGGGATATCTTCACTAAGTTCTATGGGATATCTTCACTAAGTCCTATGGGATATCTTCACTAAGTCCTATTGGATATCTTCACTAAGTTCTATGGGATATCTTCACTAAGTCCTATGGGATATCTTTACTAAGTCCTCCCGCTGCAACTTAACTCTGAAATTAGATGTCAGGTTGGAATTTTTGATGCCATTCCAACTATTGACTTCTAAACTTTGGACTTTGAGATGTATTATAAACTTTGTATCACGCCTGCTAACACTGAGGCAAATTTTGCAGTCAATGTTCGTCAAACATTGAAGTTTTATATTATTTTCGCGATGTGCATTCGTTTTTCAATTTATTCTACACCGATTGGTATATCATGGCTTCATGAATCAAAATTTCAATGATAGATACGACAAAACAATCCAAATAAGAAGGGAACATTCCGTAGATTAACGCAGGATTTCTCTTTCGATTGTCGCACATTGGAGGAGTCTAGGCATGCCTAATGCTTCAAGAGGGAACCCCGAGCTCGTGAATTGCTCGCCTTGCGAGCAATTCACGTTTTTAGCCCCTACCCGGAGCGTGAGTGAAATGCGAATACTTCCTGGAAATCGCCCGTAGCCCCATATTATTTTTTTATTATATTATTATTAATATATATAAATATATATGATATATTATTATCTTATTGTATATTATATTATTTTAATATTATTATCATAATCGCCCATATTATTTAGGCAAGGGGCGGGTCCAGCCACAAATATGTCGCGGAAGTGATCACAAGAACATAAAGGTAACGGCCGAACTTACTCGCTAAATCAGATTTTACACCAATTTCTCGGTCTCAGGGATTTGGGACTTGGCAGCTCGGTAGGGCAGAGCCTTGATTTTGGCTTTACGAACGCGTTGAAACTCTACGGACCTTGCTCCGGAGATTCAAGTATCTTCAACGCGTCAAAACTCTACGGATTTTGTTCCTGAGATTCAAGTATCTTTTTCAACGTGTTGAAATTCTACTGCTTTCTGCATCAAAGATTTGAATATATTTTTTTTGCTTTACAATTAAGAGCAAAGAATTATGATATTCTATTTGTTTTATGTCAACTTATTCGATCGGAATGAAATTTTTTCTTACAAATGTAGTGATCCAAATCAAGCAAACGAAACGCCCAGACAAAATAATTTAGTTTGTTTAAATCGCCTCAGATATTTCAGAGCGAACAGAAAATTAAATGTTCCGGATCCTACAATATCTGAGGCCTTATTCGTCTCCTTACATTCCTCTTAAGACTCCTTAAACTTCTCTTAAGACTTTTCACTCAAGTTGTTGCTGTTTAGGTGCCCCTAGGAAAGAGTGAAAGAGAACAAAAGGTGGCGCGGAGTGGCCAGAAAAGGAATGGGAAATGGAAAAGACAGTAATAGATGAAAAAGGCGCATTGCGCATGATTGGGTCTGTCATAGGTGGGTGAGATTTGCTTGAAGTCGGGGATGGCTCAGGGCTTTGAACGGTTAAAGCAGGTGGGCAATGAGAAAGTGGTGGTTCTTTATTGACATTTTTTTAGCACAGTTTGAGTTTGGGAGAGAGGGGCTCAGGGCTTTGAATGGTTAAACCGGGTGGGCGATGAGAAAGTGGTGGTTCTTTATTCACATTTTTTTAGCACAGTCAAATCAAGTAATTAATCCTCTTGCCCTCTCCTAGCGACCATATGCCGGAACTGGTGCGCGCCAACAATAGAACCAAAAAAGGCGCAATTTGCCTCAGGTTTAGGCGTAGGTGGGGTTTATTTAGGCATCAACGTGCCCGGATTGGCCAGCTGGACGGGGCATCGAGGGAAAGCGGGTGCTCGGTGAGGCTATATAAGACAGAGCTGAACCTTGGCTACGATCATTTGTGCCGAGGCCGTTGAGCGAGCTGGTCAATCGCTGCTCTGTTATCGAATGTCACTGACTTGAAGTAGCGGTTCCAGCCAAATGATTTGGTGCAATTATTTATTTCCTTATTTCTATTTTCTAGAGTAATCGTCTTGCCGAATAACATGAACAATTTTTCTTCTATTCAAGAAAATTTTCCCTAAAGTCGGAATATGTTTATTCCGAATTTTTCCAAACGCAATCCAAGAAAATGTATGTGAATTATAATACACATTCATTGTCTGTATATAATAATATTCATTCATATTCTGTGTATAATAATATGCAAGCAAATATACTTGCACGCACACGTCATAACTTGCGAACAAAACCTGCTATATAACATGCCATAATTTTCGTATTTTCATTTCAGAAAGATGAATGTGGCTCTATAAATATATTCCTCTAGTTGGAATCTATATTAATTCAGTTTCGTCTTAAAAAGACATTTGGTTAGATTGCACCATTGGTTTTTAGGACGCATCCAAAATTTATTTCCGGAAACTCGTCAAACTAGAACTTGGCTTACTCAGCATTTATACTAACATTGAAGCATTATAAATTTGAACACTTTGAGGGGTTAATTCTGCAACGATTGTTTCGTTAATTCATTTTCTGACTTTTTAATGAAAACTCAAAATTCTGGAGACCAAATTTATGAACCTCAATTATCGTTCAATAAAATAACCAGAGTTGAAGTAAATTAATCTAACAGCAAGATAATTACAAACTACTAAACATAACATCACAAACTACTACTTAAACTGAAATTACTTGAGGGAACGTGCTGAAAAATATCCTCTGGCTGCTCGAGAGTGTTTATTAATCCATGAAAAATGGTTAGGAATTCACGAGTGTTGGTTTTGGTGAGTTTTGTGGTGGTGGCAATGGTCGTGGTTGTGACAGCGGTTCCAGCGTCTGGCAGTCTCTCCAACAACGAAGTGTACGACAGCATCGATGAGGTAAAGGACAAATACGCATTGAATCTATTTAATAACTTTAAAAATACATATTAAATTCCTTCACAATCGTGTTCAGTGGAGTCTATTTATCTTCCAGCTGTAAACAATTAATTTCGTTAAAATTATTTTGAATTTTTGCTAGGCATTCATTTTGCCACTGCTATGCCAGTCAATGTTTCAACTGAAACGCCAAGAAAGCAAATAAATTGATAGTAATCTGGAATTCATTCACCGAATAAAAAAATGTTCATTAATTAAAAAATGACTTGAAAATTTCATCATGAAAAACTAAAAAAATACGTGAAGGATTTATCGCAAGAAATGCCGCGCATACTAACTGTGCGCGCTACTATGCATGCTAACTGTGCCAAATTCATTTGCTTGAGAGAATTTACTGAAACTACTGAAAGAAGTTTCCTCCTAAAATTTTCTGTATAGAGAAATTGAAATGTTTTCTTATTTTGGTTTCATCTATCGATTTGAGAATTATAAGCATCTCGATAACCACCGGCTTGGGTTAGGGCAAGTACTACACCGCAAGTACTACTCTTGCCAGATGCAGGAGCCAGTCTCCCTTGATCAATTCATATCGCAGATAACAGCAGGTCTAAGAGCAGTAGTCCAGGGGCCATACTTTAAAAACTCGCCAAGTGAACGTAAGTACTTACGCTCTATTTTCTTGTCTATGATTGGTGGATTTTACTTGAAAGGCCGTCAATGATTGGCTGATGAACTTACGATCTCTTAGCTTTTTTTGAAAGTATGGCCCATGGTGCCCAGTCTATAACACACTCATTTTTAATTTGTCCTGATATTTTTGCTTTATTTTGACTGTGTAAAATTATCTGATAATCGATAAATCGAAATGTAACAATAGCATTTGATTGAGAAGCATACTAAGCGATTCGGCAGTTCCTTCTCTTATGCCAGTACTGCAGCCCGCGTTGTCTCTGCAATCATTAGACTTGGTTAAGAAAATAAGTTTGATTTGCATAATCAAGCATCAGCTTTTCAGGAAAATTTCTGTCATGGAACCCTGGCAGACTTCTGCTTAATGCTTAAGAAGAAGAGAGAGTGGATCAAACAACTTGTTCCGTGTCTGCAGCGCTCTGCAGCAGCTCTAGTGAAAATATACTTGGTCCGCAATCATAATGTCATGTTTTTGGCAAAATTATGATTAGAAATCGTCTAGAATTTTATGCGGTATAATTGCATAATTATTTTTAAATTTAAACAACTCAAACGGTTTAAATAAAATTTACTGAAAAGTTTGAAGAAATGCCTGTGGATACACTATAAAATATTGAATATTGTTCGTATACCTGAAGAAGAATGTTGAGTGTATCTCCATCAGGTACTAATCGTTGAAAGGTGTATATAGTTTATAGTGAACTGGAAATAATAATTATTTTGGACATATAATCGAACACGATTACCCGAGTACCAAGCCCGAACACCATTACTTATCGCTACCGAGCCCGAACACGGTTACTTACCGTAACCGAGCACGAACACGCTTACTTATCGCTACCGAGCCCGAATTCGGGTTCGGGCTCGGTTCGGGATACCGAGTCCGAACTCGTGTTCAGGCTAGGTAGCGATAAGTAAACGTGTTAGGGCTGGGTAACGATAAGTTACCGAGCCCGAATGCAATACACGATACATTAGATATCGAGCCCGAACACGATTACCTATTGTTACCGAGCCCGAACTTTCAATAACAACTGAACAGAATTGCAGTCAGGAGTGTCGTGCAATAACACCGCATTCTATTCAGCGTTAGGGAAAAGGAGGCTCATACGTGAATACAATATGAATACAATATGAGATAAGTAGCTACATTCCTCCGCTCATACGTGCGGAGGAATTCAGAAAAGATTTCACTCAAACACCCACACCGTTACCAAGTTTTGAGGCCTGCACCCTAGTCAATAATTGGAATTTTCTCCTTCCATGTCGGAGTTTTAACATCGTGAACAAATTACTTCTAAATCTGATACATAACTTACGGTACAACTACAGAGCTGGAACTCAAACAATGACCAACCAACCATAGAAATGGCAGACGCGTACCTTCAAGTATTATGAGCGACTTAGAATGATTATTGAATTCGACAATTTAGTTGGGATCTAATATTGCTCTGTCCTCCATTTAGACTGACATCCATGAAAATGTTATAGTAGGACTAGTGCTGGTGTTGATGATATTAATTGTAATAATAATTATATTAACATGCGTTTAAAAATTACCTTTTAAAGCCAACACTTCTAAAGAATCCAACATCTTCGATGTTACACATGTACAATAAATTTCTAATTTTGTTATCGAATGTTGAAGAAAATTTTTTAATTTTAGTTATAAAATTTAATTTTTCTTATTTTTCAAAATTATTTATTCTATCAATTAATTCATGCGTTGTCTCCGACTTAACGCGAGTGTGCAAAATTTCAGATCGATTGCAGAGGTAGAAGTGTGTTGAATATCGATTATAAGATTTGTAACAGACAAACAAACAAAAAGTGAAGTTAAAGAGAAGTGTTGTAATAAAAAATCAGGCTAAATGTATTTTTTCAACAGTTTGCGATACGCGCGTAGGCTGCCGAAGTGGAACTTTTACGCAAACAGCATTGGACTGAAAATCAGCACTAAAATTCTCCTTAAATAAAATGTTATTTGACTTGACTAATTAGCTGGCAACCGACGGCCGTTCAAAGAGTTAAGCATTGAAAAATTTGCATACATATGGCGTCAGAACAGTTCAGCCACGAAATTGCCTCAGAAAATTCATAACGCAGCTTTAGTGCTTATCAAAGTAAAAACTAAACTCGTTTAAAAAATATTGGGAGTTTAATTGCATTTCATTTGCTTTTAAATTCTTACGTAGTGAACTTACGATTTGAAGAGTCTAATGACAAAAGAATAAATATTTGATAATATTACAACGAAAAATAAAACAGTTTGTAACACCTAAATACTAGAAAAAATGGTCATTGAGTGTTTCATGTCTTTTTGTGCCGAAAATACGAATGACATCAAAAAGAAATAACGGACAACAGTTATTATTCATTGAGGCAGTTTAGAGGCAAAAGATGGACACAACTTCAGTATTAATTTCAGAAAGCCGCTGCGCAATAGCAAATTTTTTTTGCACAGGCATAGTATTATTTTAATGTGACCAGCCAGTAATCTTCCTGTTAAATTCTTCAACTTTCACCATGAATACATTTGCTAGTTATCCAATCGATTATCCCTTCACTTTGAAATTCAAATTCATTGATTTTATAGCGCTCGTTGGTCGCACCCCTCTAATTGAATGATAAGTAATTTCATGCTATATTCAATTTCGTATTTTTTTTGCTGATGAATATATTCGGAGGCTCACAATAAGGAATATTCGGAGGCTCACACTTTTAATTCTCAGTTAACTTGAAAGCTTCACCTCCTGCTACTACTAAGTTCAATTAATTCAATTTAACAAATAAACACAACATGAGTTCAATGAGTTTATTCCTTCGAGTCTCTTTACAACAAGTATAACCGGAATGACTCAACAGATTCAACAGTCTCACGTCATATATAACCGGAATGACTCAACAGATTCAACAGTCTCACGTCATACAATTCAACCGAATTAGCGTATTCAACTCACCGCCGTTTACAGTCAGGTTGCTAGCCTGCTCACAGGCTTGCTTCATCTTCTTCACTCATTTAATTACACTGGAACATTTAAAACATATTACTTGATTAAGTAATAAATTTCGACGCTCTCTGATTCCAACAGGAAATAACAACGAGCAGTGTATTTTTTCGCTTTGATTCTCTGATTAAAAGAACATAGTTTACTTAAGATAATTTTTCAACGTGAGTGCATTGCGTTTATAATAATTATTTTGGCACCAAATTGTAACTTGAATATAATAAGAGTTATTGTTAAAGACTATCAATATATTTATACATAATCAACTATTTTCAAATGCGTCAATGATTATCAGTTATCAAAAAATAGTAAATCAATTAAGGAACTGTGGATTGCAATACTTAATTCAAATTGAACATCATATAGGTACTTATTGAACGCCTTCAAACAGAAAAAGTAGTTTAAACTGATTACAAAAATTTAATTCGTAACATTACTGAAACGGGAAAACTGTTGGCTGGCAAAGTTCTTGAAGTTTTCTCTGTCGGACTGAGTTGCATTTTGATAAACATTAGAAACGGGCAAACTGTTGGAAAAGTTCTTGAAGTTTTCTCTGTCGGACTGAGTTCCATTGGCAACGTTAGAGCTCCTGCAGGTTCGAACCTCAAGTTCAACAGTGTTTATGTTTATTTTGTTTATCTAAAAGTTTATGTTTATCTAAGAGTGGTGCCGGCAACTAAAGCAATTATATTATTGCGATAAAAAAGGTACAGTCGTTGTGGTCACCAAGCATATTTGATCAATCGATGTTTCATGATTCTTTACAATGAACGTACAAAGATTGGTGTGGCAGCTTAGGTTAGCCGCGTTGCTAGCGGTGTAAGCAATATGCCCCAATATTTCAACATACCAATAGCATTTTATTATTATATTCTGAGCAACAAATGCGACTCATTCATTGAGAGAAATAATGGAAAATATTTAATTTTTATTATATATATTACGTTTTCATTGATAAAGTAGCTGATTAGTAAGTAAAAGAACAAAATTATTGCGATGCACATTGGGGCATGAATACGGGTTAGAAGTAAGCAATTTGCCGGTTGATCAAAAGAATGAATATAAACTGAATTAAATGTTCGTACGCTGGTTCATTAAAACAATGAATATAAACGGAATTAAATGTTCGTACGCGGGTTCATCCAAAGAATGAATATAAACTGAATTAAATGTTCGTACGCTGGTTCATCCAAAGAATGAATATAAACTGAATTAACTGTTCGTACGCTGGTTCATACAAAGAATGAATATAAACCGAATTAACTGTTCGTACGCTGGTTCATCCAAAGAATTAATATAAACTGAATTAACTGTTTGTACGCTGGTTCATACAAACAATGAATATAAAATAAATTAAATGTTCGCACTGACGCCGGTTTCGTCGTCACCGCAGTCAGTGGAGGTGCCCCCGGACTGCGCACGGGGTGCCGTGTGTGGGCTGGTTGAGGTGAACGCCTTCGGCGTGAGCAGCGTACCCCTCTGTAGCTGCCCCAGGGCCAGCGCCCCATGTCCCCTCGTGTGGGACCAAGAGGACGGCAGATCTGTTACAGTCGGGCCAAAACAGTACAAGGTAAATACTTCTCTGATTAAAATAGTTCTCTGATTAAAGTACTTCTCTGATTAAAATACTTCTCTGATTAAAATACTTCTCTGATTAAAATACTTCTCTGATTAAAATACTTCTCTGATTAAAATACTTCTCTGATTAAAATACTTCTCTGAATAAAACACTTCTCTGATTAAAGGAAACTTCTTATAAAATAATCGCTCTAATATTAATTATCTCTGCTCACAGATGTAGTTAGTACCAAATATGGTACTAATTACAGATGTAGATAGTATCAAATATTTTCATTTTAAATTAATACTTAATTCAAATAAACCTACAAAAAATAACTTTTATGTGTTTTACCTCCTTAAACATATAAAAAGAATAAGTCTTTAGTCAGTATCAAATATTTTCATTTTGAATTAATATCTAATTCTGTATCCAACTAACCCTACCTAAAATATTATTTTTATGTATTTTACCTCCATAAACATATAAAAAGACATGTATGCACCCAAATATCACCCAATAATTTGGCCACTTACCACCCTGGTTGCTTGGTGCCCAGTTCTGCCACCAGCCCAACCCGCTGCGCGTATGCGGACGCTCGGAGAAGGCGTACGTGTCTGCGTTTTACCTACAGCCTCCATCCTACCAAATCCTGTCAGGATCCCACCGCCTCATTTGTTACTGCCCAGCCAGCGGCCACCACCTCGTGCCAGCTCATACACAAGAGTCCTTTGAAGACGGCATGCTTGTTATATCCTCGGTACACACCTGTAACCAGGTCAGTGCAGTCACACCTGCAACCAGGTCAGTACAGTCACTCCTGCAACCAGGTCAGTACAGTCACACCTGCAACCAGGTCAGTACAGTCACTCCTGCAACCAGGTAATTACAGTCGCACCTGCAACCAGGTCAGTACAGTCACTCCTGCAACCAGGTAATTACAGTCACATATTTGCAGCGCTGTCTATTCAAGCTCTAGGTCCTGTGATGGCATTTGTTCAAGATGCAATATTATAGGAACACTTTTACCATAAGGCATTGTGTAAGTTTTCGTTTAATACTTCAAAATTCATTCATTTAAAAAAATATTTTTATTATGGCTATAAAACGAATTACGATTATTTTGAGTAAAATAAATGCTTTTTCAATGCGTTAATTCCGTTTTGTTTCTTGATATCCTCAAAGAAATTACGAATTCTGGATCAGGTTTCAATCTCAAGAAGAATAATATAATTAAGTTGCCCCCCTTTGTACCAACTTTTCACTCATTGATTTCAAGAAGAACAATATAATAAAGTTTCCCCTCTTTGCACTCTCTATTCACTCTTTGATCTCAAGAAGAACAATATAATAAAGTTTCCCCTCTTTGCACTCTCTTTTCACTCTTTGATCTCAAGAAGAACAATATAATAAATTTTCCCCTCTTTGCACTCTCTTTTCACTCTTTGATCTCAAAAAGAACAATATAATAAAGTTTCCCCTCTTTGTACCCTCTTTTTTACACTGATCTCAGGAAGAACAATGCAATAAAGTTGCCCCCTCTTAATAATAATATAATACTTTATACTTTAAAATACTAATAATATAATACTTTATAATAATAAAGTTGTACCCTCTTAATGTAATAAAGTTTCCCCTCTTTATACCCTCAGCTGCCAGTTTGCCAGTCCGGATCTCCGTGCAAAGAAATCTCAGTGGCCGACAGCGGGTCTCAAGTTGAGGTGAAGTGCCGCTGTCCCAGACCCCTCGTCTGTCCCACCATGTCCCGAGAAGTCATTCCACACTCCGACAACTACAACAGAGGATCAGGATATTCAGTGCATTGCCATCTCTTATTTTAAAGGTCATTCCACACTCCGACAACTACAACAGAGGATCAGGATATTCAGTGCATTGCCATCTCTTATTTTAGAGTCCACGTTGTTATTTATTGTACTGCAGGATTGTTCTATCACATGATATGGCATGCAATTCGGCAGTACTTCTGAAGATTGTTGATCAGTAAATTTTCACACGGAGTTTACATCGTGGAGAAATAACCGTCAATATACTAATTAAAATTAAATTTTATTCTGGGAAATTCGTTTCACTAAAGACATTTAAACTAATCCTCAGTTATACTTGTGGCTAACAAAGAAAAAATCGTCTCTCGTGATATTGTTTTCAAAATAAAATTAGTAATAAAATAAAATTGTGTGTCTAATAATTTTTTGAGCCTCGTATGCTTTACTTATTTTGCTCACCTTCTACGTCAGCGTTGCCTGCTCTCTTAATTCATTCTTCATTCGATACAGAAAATCCCTAATTCAAAGAAATATCGGAATATTTAATTATTTTGTCATCACAAATTTAAAAAAATAACACAAAATATGATATTTTATGTATATTTCGATGAGTTAGATCAAGAATTCAGGTCAAGTAATGATATGATTTGTGTATTCATCTACCAGGAAATTCGTTGCTATAAATTTAACATATAACTTTGCAAAATTGTCCAACTAACTGTTGAATATTCCAATTTTTCGGATTCTTTATGATTCCATTTTGCTTTGGAGTGTGTAGATGAGCTAAATAATTCAATTATAAATATCAAATTATCCCTTAACACTCATGTTCTCATTAGAAAAAAATGCTGGGCATCGCATAAAGTAACAGTTAACAAGCCACGCTCAATTCATTAGGATTGCATAAATAAAGTTTAAATAATCGACCATCACATGCCAATTATTATTACAATGTTAAATATATCTTTGTTCTACCACATCAGTGATATTGGAAGCCACGTGTTTCAATTATTCTATAACAATTGAGTTGTACCGTATCAAAGATTTGGCATCGGTATTCCCCGCTGCGGTATTTCATACGATTTGGTATCCCAATTAGTGAGATTCGCTGCAATCCTTCCCCTACACCGGTCGCAATAATGTCCGGTCGCTCAATTCGTGCTCTTGATTGGTGCTTTCTGCTCGGAATTTCGTAAAAGATGATAACTGATGTAAAGTCTAGAAGAAATTGAAAATTAGAAAATAGTCCAAAAATACCATTAATGATGACTGATGTAAAGCCAAGCAAAAATTAGAAATTCCGCTTCTTGTTGTCAAAAAATACAATTAATTTTGACCATAAACTGAATGCTGTTGAAATGATCCCGGACTTCACATAACCGAGAATGTAAGGCAAATGTACTAGCTCTTTATTTACGTAAAGTACCTGATTAATTTCCCAAAAATCTTTTTAATTTCAACATTTACCTTTTCAAGTACAGCTCAATTAGTCGGAGACGGAATATGATTTGTCTTAGTGGCGCCCATGAAAAAAAATGTCCGATCAACAAACTATGAACAATTCAGCGCACCTTGGACCGCTGAAATGTATAAACAAATGAACGCTTCAAATGAATAAGAATTTTATTCTCCCTACATCATCGGCTACTAGTCGACTTAAGTGAAAAGAATTATAAATATCTTTATATATAATAAATCATTGGTATCATTTACACAGTCTCAATTCAAGTCAAATGAACCCATAGGAATTAGTCTAACTTTATGATTTATATGAAGAAAAAATCTAAACTGATCTCTTGTTATGAATCGAGTTTGTATTAACAGCATAGGCATTTATTAATTTACGTAATAGTTATTGTATGAAGTCGGTTTGTGACATTCAGTGCAATTCCCTTCATTTGTCCATTTAATCTAATTCTTTGAACATAAATCCTGCCAAGGTTGTTAATCCGGATTAGCACGTCCGTGATTAGAGTTGGATTTACCGATGCGTAATTAGGCAACATGACGTCTGGGGGCTGTGAATATTAGGCAACATGACATCTGGGGACTGTGAATATTAGGCAACATGACGTCTGGAGACTGTGAATATTAGGCAACATGACATCTGGGGGCTGTGAATATTAGGCAGCATGAGGTCTGGAGACTGTGAATATCAGGCAACATGACGTCTGGGGGCTGTGAATATTAGGCAACATGACGTCTGGGGCTGTGAATATTAGGCAACATGACATCTGGGGGCTGTGAATATTAGGCAACATGACATCTGGGGGCTGTGAATATTAGGCAACATGACATCTGGGGACTGTGGATATTAGGCAACATGACGTCTGGGGACTGTGAATATTATGCCTCAGAGCTGGCTGACGTCGTCGTGCAGTTCATTGAATACGCAAATTTGCCCTAAAAAGTTCTGTGTTATTATAAATAACTTGCCTGCAGTTCCATTTGAACCATCAATAAACATAATCAATTCCATACGATGCAAAACGGAAAGGCTAAAATCCAAGGGTCATTCTACATGAATTAAATCATCATATCATGCCGGCAGACAACATAACTGAAGCTGAGAATGTTTCCGTTGATAAGCTGTGAGAATTAAGTGCTATACTGTGGACAACATAAAGTAGGTCTTGCATGGTCCGCCATGGGAGGTCCTGCATGGTCCGCCATGGGAGGTCCTGCATGGTCCGCCATGGGAGGTCCTGCATGGTCCGCCATGGGAGGTCCTGCATGGTGCAGCAGTAGATCTCCTTCGCATTGATTTTATTTGGATCAAATGAAAGCCTATGTTCAGATATAAACATATTTACTAGAAGAAGACAACGCAGAGACATGTTAGTCCTGTGCACATGAAGAGCGTATAGCGCATGAAAGAGATGTTTTCGTTTATATAATTTCACATTATATATAATTATAATAAAAAATTGGTGACCTGCTAATAAGCCAAAATCTAGAAATATAGTTTTTAATTTTGACGATTTTCTCACTTTATTAAAAAATTTTGATCCTTAAATACAAAGTTTCGTTGATTCTCTAGACAATATTATTTAATTTCTAACTTGATATACCTAATTGATTCTTGAATCAATAAGATCCTATTTTTTTAAACCTGCGGAAGCCCTCCCGCTGTCTGGTTTCAAGTTCTATTTCATAACCGTTATTTGTAGGGCCGTCACCCCTCACAATAACATGCAAATTGCGTCAACACAACATACGTGGCCACCACGCACCACACGTACGTGTGTGGTGCGTGTCAACACAGCATACGTGGCCACCACGCACCACACGCACGTGTGTGGTGCGTGTCAACACAGCATACGTGGCCACCACGCACCACACGCACGTGTGTGGTGCGTGTCAACACAGCATACGTGGCCACCACGCACCACACGCACGTGTGTGGTGCGTGTCAACACAGCATACGTGGCCACCACGCACCACACGCACGTGTGTGGTGCGTGTCAACACAGCATACGTGGCCACCACGCACCACACGCACGTGTGTGGTGCGTGTCAACACAGCATACGTGGCCACCACGCACCACACGCACGTGTGTGGTGCGTGTCAACACAGCATACGTGGCCACCACGCACCACACGCACGTGTGTGGTGCGTGTCAACACAGCATACGTGGCCACCACGCACCACACGCACGTGTGTGGTGCGTGTCAACACAGCATACGTGGCCACCACGCACCACACGCACGTGTGTGGTGCGTGTCAACACAGCATACGTGGCCACCACGCACCACACGCACGTGTGTGGTGCGTGTCAACACAGCATACGTGGCCACCACGCACCACANTGCATATCAGTGACCTCACGTATCCTCACGTGCATATCAGTGCCCTCACGTATCCTCACGTGCATATCAGTGACCTCACGTATCCTCACGTGCATATCAGTGACCTCACGTATTCTCACGTGCATATCAGTGACCTCACGTATCCTCACGTGCATATCAGTGACCTCACGTATCCTCACGTGCATATCAGTGACCTCACGTATCCTCACGTGCATATCAGTGACCGACCCTTAATTCACGTAACTTTATCACTGGCCATTTAAGGCAAATTACAATAGATTACACTTCGCCTTATACTCTGGCCCTGAGACCAGAAATATTATTTTAAATACGGAAAGTGAACATGAAAATTCAAGAGTAGGTATCATTAATGAATTCAACACATATTATGCACACAAAAAATTAACTATTGAAGGAATGAAGCGATGCCAATATGTAGAAATTGATGCATGAATAATGTTATGTAAAAGAAAATTGATATGTAAAGGAGAACGTGTTCCTACCGTAATAAGTCCGTGCAAAAAGGTGAAGCGATCGTTACTGTCGCAGTTGAAGAAGCTTTTGTTTATTTTTATCCTCATGTCAGTGCTTCAGAAAATCAATTCCGAGTTCCAGATTTTACAAAATTATGATTATGGGTACTCGTGAATTTGAAATTAGTTACTTTTAGTTTATATCATTTAATCATTTTAAAAACTAAACTATAATAGAGAACTAAAAACATTATTTAGAAAATTAAAAACATCATTTATCATTGTAAAGGTTGTGTACTCCATTTTTTGTAGCAGTAAATAATCTCGGTGCGTATTCTGAATAAATTAGAATCCTAAATAATTAGCTTCAGGGTAACTCTATGAGGTTAAATCAGTTCAAGAACCGGGTGAAAAAGGCCTTGTGATGGCTTTGAAAAATTTTCCCGATTTGAAAATTTCATTTTACTTATATTAGGATGATTTATATTCGAAAAATTTAATAATTTGATAACTATTGATCAAAAAATTTTGTGGTGCGTATAACGATGTATCAAGCCGTGTTCCGTAATCTCCTTAACTAAGCACTCTTATGAATTCTTACGAACTCCTACGAACTGTCAACAAGATTATGCTGTACGAAACATGAGATTTGTGATCACTCGCAATGTCTAGGCGATTAGTGGCAGCGGAGTCTGTAGCATGTAGTGTAAATAATTTAGTGGCAGCGGAGTCTGTAGCATGTCGTGTAAATAATTTAGTGGCAGCGGAGTTGCGGAGTCTGTAGCATGTAGTGTAAATAATTTAGTGGCAGCGGAGTTTGTAGCATGTAGTGCAAATAATTTAGTGGCAGCGGAGTTTGTAGCATGAAGTGCAAATAATTTAGTGGCAGCGGAGTCTGTAGCATGTAGTGCAAATAATTTTAGGTTTAATTAGTGTGCCAGTGAGAGCTGCAGTCTTAATTCACGGTGAAAAGGGTTTGTTTCTGTGAAATGCAGATGTGGCTGTAGTTTATATTAAGTCTTGTGGGCATAACTAATCACAAAAATCACTGCTTGAAGGAAAAATTTTCCCCACTTCATTAAATTCATCAGTGGAAAATATCTGAGATCTAAATTATTTTAATTTCACGGTCACTATTATTGAATTAACGTTGCCATATTCAGATGCAAGTCAGCAATAGCAAAAAAGACCCCAAAGTAGCGTGAGCATAACTAATAGCAAAAATCACTGTTTAAAGGAAAACTTATCCCCACTTCATTAATTTCATCAGTGGAAAATACCTGAGATCTAAATTATTCCACATTTAGCGACACTGTTATTGAATTAACGTTGCCATATTCAGATGTGAGTCGCCAATAGCAAAATAAAAAAAATTAGCGCCATGTTGTGGCCAGAGAAGACGCCTGCCCTGCACGGTGCTGCTCGGCTGCTGCTGCTGGTCGCTTATCTCGCCGGAAGCGCACGGGGGCGTAAGTGTTTCTGTTGCGCCAGCTTTGCAATCTCTTTTTGGCTACCCTATTTCAACTATCGCAGCTTTACATCAAAATTTCACAACTAAAATGTCAATATAAGTTTCAACTATCCTTTCATTAATTTAAAATCTCTTTTTGGGTACCATATTTCAACTATCGCAGCTTTCCATCAAAATTTCACAACTAAAATGTCAATATAACTTTCAACTATCCTTTCATTAATAGAAATGCTATAGCATCACGTATTTTAAACTATCAACTATCTCCTAGGCCGTTGTTATTTATCCTTAATTTTAATTATGTTTATTGAGTTGTCATCAGTTAAAAGTCTCCACAGGGTAAGACAGATAATTTCGTTTTGTCGTCAACCGAAGAGGCAGCAAACATAGCATCCAAAAATTCACAATGTAATTCCTGTCAAGAGATGCAACAAACGTCGGCGTAATTTATAGAGGATATTAGAGGATAATTACGATGAGTTGTGCTGATAATGATCTTGCTATTGATTGGATTGCGCTGAAAACTAAGGGGCAAAAAAATTGATAAAATTTTTAATGTTCCGAAGGATTATCAAGTTACCTCTAACAAAATTCTCCCGGGCCTACGTGCTGCTAAACTCGGCCTAAAGTTACTTCGGGTCTGCTTGCCATCCCATCGAAATCAGAATCAGGTCAGACTGTACTTTCCGACATTATAGTGTCATGAGAGTCTGACAATGGTTTGCCGAAACCGAGTCATACCGAGCTTGAAAGCTGCTGAATGGTAATACTTCAGGCTCGGCCAAATTACGTAGACATAGATCGGCTGATTTACGCGCCCCCAGAGTCCTGGGCGGCACCTATTGCAGAGACGGACCCGTGTCTGAAATTTGAGAAGGAGGTCTCCGGACGGAAAACGTTGACATTTATTAATCAAAGAAAAAATATATATCATTTGACGTGAATTGACGATAGAAATTATTTCTGACTTGAAGGAGAAGGAGAAGGAAGCACGAAGGAGAAATATTGATGAATTTTTTATTGAACAGTGGGAGCAAATTAACAATACTTGACTTTCGGGAGACGGTCAGCAATAGAAAAAAAGAGTGATTGGGGGCTGATAGTTAGGAGCAGAAAAAGTATTTTATTACCACGTTTTTCTTAGCTCGCTTTCGTTTCTGTGATGATCAAATCTTGCAATCGATATTTCACCAACTTTCCCATTATACTTAAAAAACTAAAAAGTAGAAAATAAAATGTATAAAAAAAATTTTTAAAGACCACGTTTTTCATGTGGACTCAAAAGTAGAAAATAATTTTTCGGCAGCTACTGATCTATATGTTTGCTTTCATTTTCTTGGTCTTTTGTATTTCAGTTAAAATATTTTACATCTAAAACGAAAAACGTGGGGCGCATCTTCATTTAGGCATGCCTTAATTTCAAGTTTGAATTCAACCACTATTTCTAATTATATCAGCAATACACTTATCAAATGTTCAATGAACCATCATATTCATCATATCAAGTAATCACCAAACAATTAAATACATATGCGCCCCACGTTTTTCGTTTTAGATGTTGTAAAATATTAAAAATATTAATAAGACCAAGAGAATGAAAGCAAACAGAGATCAGTAGCTGCCGAAAAATTATTTTCTACTTTTGAGTCCACATGAAAAACGTGGTCTTTGAAAATTTTTTTTATACATTTTATTATTGTGGTGCGTAAATACGTCAAGGGCTAACTGCACGTAATGCAGTCCATGGCACGCGTCGAGAACTAAAGCAGAAACTGATTGTTTTTTTCGCAAGAATATTCTTTTGAAAACAGCAGGAAGGTATTTATCCGTTTATCATATCTGCTAGAAAGAACGAATTATCACTCTGATAACAAATTTCACGACTATCGTTGGTTTAATATCGTCGCAAGTTCATATAGCTACACATTTTGCTACGATCGTGAGTACCCACACGCTCATAAGTTAAAACAAAATAATCAGTTCCACCATGATTATAAGTTACACCAAGAAAATCAGTTCTACAATGATCATCGGTTCCAGTAGGATTATAAGTTCCACTAAGATGATAAGTTCCACCATGATTATAAGTTCCATCAAGTTCATCAGTTCCACCAAGATCATCAGTTCCACCAAGATCATCAGTTCCTCCAAGATCATCAGTTCTACCAACATCAGCAGTTCCCCCATGCTCATCAGTTCCAACATGATCGTACAGTCCTACATACAACGTCATCAATCCTGTAGTCAATCCCCTATTAAACGCTCTCTATCTTCTGACACATAACCAAATACTGGATTGCTGCAAATCTGACGAACACCATAAAAATTTCTGGAAAAAAGGCTTCATAAAGCACGACTTGCCTCTGACTACAATCAGGCAGACATGATTGTAAGCAATGAACATTTCTTCACTAGTTTACCTACTAGGTATGTCGAGTAGCTCATAAATTTCCAACCGCATTGGGAACGCAAGCATTCCTGAGACTAACAAAAGCATTCACAAGATATAACAATCATTCCGAAGACGCTTATACCCTGAATTCTTCAGGGTAAAATTAGACGTCCGTCGCTAAATGAGGCGCAATTTGAGAGTGTGTTTGTAAACAAAGCCTGAGAGTCTGAAACGCTCGCCGCAGTCTCGTCAGCTCATGATCAAATGCCATGGAAATAATTAATCTCGTTCTTGGGAATTTATGAATATCCTACCGCAAATTTTTAAATTCTGAATTTTTTATATTAACCCTCAATTTTTATAAAGAGGTCTGTGAAATTTTAGCGTTTATTACGTTTCTTTTTCTAGCAATAACGAGTCGTTCCAATTAGTTCCGTAGGATTCGTTCTCATAAAGTGAAGTTATTTTCATTTGGGTCTTCAATTCTAAACATAAGTTGGAATTAATTTTGAGGAAGTGGTAGCTCTTATCGAAACCAAAAGAAATATATAGTTTGATTAATTCACAAATGGTGGCTTAGAGATTTGAATAAAATGCAATCCGAAATCATTAAGTACAATGCGTGTTGCAGACCATTTTTGGCGCATTTTCTCATTTATGGAAAAAATGCACTATTGTGATCGCCATGTCCGTCTGTCTGTGTCTGTCCGTCCGTGACTTCACGTTTTAGTCGACGAGAAAATGCGCTCTTTGTCACTCACTGCAGTGAGTACCGAGTTATATTTTTTTACGTGTTGCGTTCAATTGATTATTTCCTCCATGTCAGGGTATTACAACCCAATCATAATTTAGAGTCGGCTGTCTGGCGCCTTTCCGTCGCCAATCTCTCCTTAGAGGTGAATTTCTAGCGGCCGTTCCTTGAATTCTTGAATTAGCTGCTATATATGAGCTACTTTTGGCTCGCATTAGAAGTGAATCGCAAGTGAAACGGCCGTTTCTTGTATTCAGCTGCTATATATGAGCTGCTTTTGATTGTTCCATGGTAAAAAATAAATCAAATGACACAAGAAATCAGCGACTGGTGAGCCGACATTTGTTTACCCTGCTCTGTAGCAGGCAAGAGTTCTTAGCGCGAGCGTGACAATCCCCTGCCTTTAGTTTTGACATTGCATGTGCATTATGCATGGATTCCAACTTATCAACACGCGAGCGTTTCAAGTTTCAACGCGTAAGCGTTTCAAACCCAACACGCGAGCGTTTCAATGTAGCAACACTTCTGCATTGCGTATGCGTCAACATGCATGCGTTGCGTTATTTGCAATACGTTTGTATTGAGGGCGTGTTGCTTACGCGAGAGTTGAGCGAGATTCAACATGCGTGCAGTGCGTGTCTTCTATCGCGCGTGCTTTGTGTGAGCATAGCAAAACACGCAGGCATTGCGTTTTCTCAACACGCTTGCGTTACTTTTATGTCAACAGGTTTGCGATTAGTGTCCACCAACACATGCGTCTTCAACAGAGCATGCATGCGTGAACTGCGTTATCGTCAATACGTAATTTAACACGAACATAAATTTTCTGTAAACACGCTTGCGTTGCTTTTTTGTTTTCACGTGTGCGACGCGTTCTGATAACACGTGTGAATTGCTTTTTTGGGCAACATGAGCAAATTATATGCATACTAATAGCTTCAACATCCACGCATCGGAGGCAAGGCCGCTAAAATAACCCCATAGTGCTACTCCCTGTCCACAGGTGAGATTACCCCACCATGGTTGAACTAGTATAAGGTTGACCCTTGAGAAGCTCATTTTTGCAGATGTAGTTTGTTGTTCGCCTGCGACGTCACTGATTTCAGTGACGTCACGGGCGTTAACTATCCACCAAAATGCGATCAAACCAGTCAACCCATCCGTCATGGGAATGGCGTGATAGTTTCCGTTTCTCAGTCTCAGTGACTTAATTAACAAGATAGCTGAACCGAAATACGGAAATAATGGTGGGTCAACCTTATATAGTTCAACCATGATACCCCACTACCTCAAAACAATGGCAATGCAACAGCGGAGAGCCGGAGAGTGGAGACGTAGACGATGTGGCGTCAGTAGTTTGGTGCATTTCGACGCGTTCGACTTACGGTTGAGATATTTTTCTCATTACAATCGTTCAATCTTAGTATGACTAGTGGAGCGGTGAATTGGAAATAATTCTGTTTTAAAGGATGAACATGTTAATTTCGTAAATTGTCGAAACGCAACTTCCCAAGTTTTTAATGTCCAGTGTCTCCTAAAGTGAAATTCTTTGACGGTTGGAATACACGGCATGGCGACATGCAAAAACACACAGTTGAGCTTCGAAATTTTCGCTGTAAAATAAATTTTTAACTCGGGGTATATGTTGGCACAAGCATCTTATTTCAGCTCGCTCGTGTTCATATACTATAGGTTTTATTTCTAATTAGACAAGATAGTTGGATCGATTTGTGAAACCGTAAGTCTAGAATAATTATTGTCCACAGTCAATTGCGTGCATGATTACGTTTTGAATCGATACGAGGTAGTCTTCATACCCCGGCGCCGGGCCGCTTGCAAGCAATACAGGATTGAACGTACATTGTAGATGCCTAGCCTAATCGTAAGTAATTGCGTTGGTCGTTATCCGTTTTTATGTGCTTTATTCCATTGTATCATCAGGTTTATTACCGGAGGAAAATCGAAGTATTGGGTTATTTTAGTTGAACAACAACTTATAAGAGGAGAGATTTCTAAAGTTGTAATGGAGCATAGTAATGTTCGAATGGTCACAAATTCCAAACGTAATTTCGGCGGTAGGAATGTTTATATTCAATTCGGCCGTAGAAATGTTCACAGCCACTGTATTGATAGAATTTTATTGACCCTTGTAAAACGTGTACTGAATCGGAACTTTCCGGTGACGTATCGTGAAATGGCAGTTAATAGCAAAAAATCATTCTGGATAATTTGCATGCAATGGGAAATAAGAATGCATGAAGGTTTCGCCTTTGATTGAATTACCGCGATTAGTTAATCATGTTTTAGTAAAGAATATTACTATTTCATCCCTACTATTCCATCCTTAGAAATAGAGGAATTAGCTACCACATTTAAATTACGCCATGTGAAATGGATTCTGTTCTCAAAGTCCATGCATTAAAATTGAGCCTTGTAGAGACACTAGACTGTTGTTTGTTAATGTTGTGGAAGAACTTTGAGGACTGATTATTGCGTGAAAATGTCAAGTACATTAAGATTAGTGTTAGAGAATGTTTGGTTGTGACTTGTGGGTTATGTGGGAAGTTGGGGTTGATAATTGTAATAAGTTAATAAGTGCTATTATTTCCAGCTCAACGTCGGGTTTCTTTGCCATTTGTATCATGGTGCGGCGGTGATAAATTAGTTTTTATGTTTTTCGTCTAGACTGGGGGTATATTATGTACATAGATTTGCATGCCCCCACCCATCAGATGCCTCTTCTCAGATTCGGCCGTTGCCCGTCCCGAAGCTGTTAGGTGTCAAATACGCGCATCCCGCACTCGTCTCACGGTCACCAGCCATGTAAACTAAATTCACTTGAACTAATACATGTGTTTCAGTTTACTTCTTAATTGCATTATATTTATAAATTGCTAGACCTCAATTTATTCATTTAAAAATTTTCCAGAATTTTCTCTTTGCTATTAAAAAACAAAAGTACAGGTTCAGTATCTTACACATTTATCGAACCCCCGACCAAGAAGCGTAAATTCAATCGACGTGTAATTACCCTACAATAAATGTACCTAATTTCAGGTTAACCTATAAATGACCCGCCCTTATTTGCCGATCATATTTATTAGGTAAGTAGCGGCCATAATTCTTCAGCCACGACACCCGCTGTCGCGACAGCAGTTTGGGCGCCAATTACCCGATGGTTAGAGCCAAAACTTAGGCCATATCTCAGCTGCTAAGTGACCCCTGGTGCAGGGCTAGAGTTTCCCCTCTTCAATCCTATATTAAATTGGTGTTGTATTGACAGTATTAGTGACTTTAGTGTATAGTGTATTGTGTATTATTATTGACTTTATTTTATTTATGCATTGAAATTCATACCTGCATTTTATGGATGAAAATACGCAACGAAATCCGGTCATAGATAAACATGATTGTCTCATAGCTATGGTTGAAAAATACATCAAAAGTGCTTGTATAGCCAAAAAAATACAACCTTTTCTCCGCAAATAGTCCAAGTTTCAAAGAGGGTCATAAATACGAGAATGCCCCATAAAAGCCACCTCGAATTTAAGAATGCGTATGGATGTTCTAAAAAATGAATTCCACGAAAAAATAGAATTTAAATAAAAAGAACAGCTTAGAGAGACCATTTAAAATGAAAATGGTAAAAAAATATGCCGAGTTCTATGTAAAAATGTACAAGCAATGACTTAAAAATAATTTACGGTCATTCGATGGATCATTTACGAATCACGTCATTCGAAACCAAGTGCTTATATCAGAGCACAGAGATCAAGCGTTCGTCTTACAAAACTGAGGGGTTACACAAAAATATAGAGCTCCAGCATTCATTTTGAAGCTCGCCTGCAGGTCAGAACAGCGTCACATTTGTCTGTTGCAGCTCGCCTGCAGGTCAGAATACATTTGTCTGTTGCAGCTCGCCTGTAGGTCAGAACAGCGTCACATTTGTCTGTTGCAGCTCGCCTGCAGGTCAGAACAGCATCACATTCGACGGTCCAACCCACAAATTCATGCCTTGTGCTCTTTAAATTTCTTGCGTTTAGAAAGAATGTCACCACAAATTTTTACTTATGAAAGTTCACCTTTAAGCAACTCTGTTCCTCTTATTATTCGGTATTCACGCTGTCCCGGCTCTCAACCTTCTTTCAGCCACAATTGAGTGGCTCTACCACCACACTTGGACCGCCTTTCTAACTTTCTGCAACCAATGAGGTTAGGTTAGGTCCACTCAATTTGGGTGGAGAAATGTTGCAACTTGCGTAGGTTAGGCCGGAAGAGGTTTGGCCAGATGCAGTATGGCCGTGCTTACCTTCAGCAAGCTTATTTTATGGCTGTGGTCATCCGGCGTTATGACTTTGAGCACTTGACTTCATAGGCTGTTATAGCGTCTAGCGTTCTTACCTATCGAAAGAAATATGCCTTCAAGAACAGACTAGACGAAGCTATGCAGGAGCATATGTTCAGTCTTAAAATGCCTAGCAAATTACGGACCAGGCAATAAGACTAGACGAAGCTATGCAGGAGCATATGTTCAGTCTTAAAATGCCCAGCTACTTACGGACCAGGCAATAAGTCCAGCAGCTATCTCAATCAATCGCCAGCTATGGAAAGATCGAGTTCCAAAGGCCGGATCACTTGTGAAAGCAGGCATAGAACTTTTTGTTTTATTTTAAAAGGTTCAAAGGATTATTACGGGCTATATAAAAACGGCTAATTTATATTCATCCTGGTACTAAACGCCTGTTTCTAAAACGTCTGATTATAAGTAAGTGCATATTAACGTCAGAATATGTCTGATTATTTATTTTGATAGACACTTACATCGAAAATTAATTTTTTAATTAAATTAAAATTTATAATTATCAATGACCGCATTTGCAGAGTGCAACGGACGCGCTCTGGTGATTGGACCTTCGAACTTCACGAGCCACCTCGCCTTCCCTCCTGCGAACTGGGACTCTGCGCTGGCCCGCTGGACGAACCTGCTGCTGTACCCCACCAGGTGACCTGTTACTGCACCCCACCAGGTGACCTGTTACTGTACCCCACCAGGTGACCTGTTACTGTCTGTTACTGCACCCACCAGGTGACCTGTTACTGCACCCCACCAGGTGACCTGTTACTGTACCCCACCAGGTGACCTGTTACTGCACCCCACCAGGGGTGCACAACACAATACTTACTACTGCACCCCCACAATAGATAGACACAATTAAATTTATTATAATACTGTGGCAGCATACAAGAAATGCTGACCGTTATATCGGTATTAACCCTCTACCGACGTATGTCACTCTCCGGGAGCATAACTTTCAACTTAAATTACACGTAAACTATTGAGTGTAGCAACCTGGTGACGTTTGTACGCAACAGAGAACATTTTAAAGTTGTCGTACGTGGCGGCAACCATCAGTGCAAGTCATTTTGCGCTCACTAGAACGTATCCTTTTTGGGAAGTAGGCGCGTGACAATATTGCTCCGGTCACTAATATTAATAATATTACTAATATTATATTATATTAGTAATAATAATATACTACCAAACTTGTGACAATATTGCTCCGGTTACTCATGTCAGGCGGTAGAGGGGTAGGAACGGCCGTGGAAAGCAAATCTCTGACCGTGAGCAAGGCACCAGCGTCATGACAAACGATTTTAGCGCTTCTTCGATGATTTCCTGTTGATATTGAAAATATTTAATGTTTTAATTGCAGGTCAGACCGTTCCTTTTTCCTTTTGATATTGAAAAAAATTAACGACATTTTAACGGAAGGTCAGACCGTTTCCTGTTATCAACTTCGATTGAAATAGCTATAGCATGTCACGCTACAACACAACAGCTCGTAGCAAGTCACGCTACAACACAACAGCTCGTAGCAAGTCACGCTACAACACAACAGCTTGTAGCATGTCACGCCACAACACAACAGCTCGTAGCAAGTCACGCTACAACACAACAGCTTGTAGCATGTCACGCTACAACACAACAGCTCGTAGCAAGTCACGCTACAACACAACAGCTCCTAGCATGTCACGCTACAACACAACAGCTCGTAGCATGTCACGCTACAACACAACAGCTCGTAGCATGTCACCCCGCTTTTACAGCCCCTAGCATGTCACACATTAATATGCACGTAGCATGTCACGCTACATCACATATTAACCCTAATTCTCGTGTGTGCAGCGTGACGTGTCAATGGGTCATCAGAGCGCCCCATCAGCATGTCATTCACGCTAAGTTCCTCAAGTTCGACACGGAGCGCAACTACGACTTCGTCCACGTGGGTAACAAATTGTATCGATGTTCATTTGGAAATATTATTGTCGATGTTCATTAATACTAATCTTGACCATTATAACTGTACATTTCTGTGAATTTAATACATTTTTAGTCGTGGTTCAAATCCTATCCGGAGTGTACCGTCGTGTTAGAGGGTTTGTTGTTTGCTGAAACGGAACTTCCGTCAATATTTCAGCATTATAGTTGCGTTCGAATATTCTTGGATTTGTCCTGAATATTACTGAATATTGCAGACTAGTACAGAGTAGTACAGAATGGTATAGAATAGTATAGAATAGTATAGAATAGTACAGAGTAGTACAGAATGGTATAGAATAATATAGAATAGTATAGAATAGTACAGAATAGTACAGAGTAGTACAGAATGGTATAGAATAATATAGAATAGTACAGAATAATATAGAATAGTATAGAATAGTACAGAATAATATTGAATAGTATAGAATAGTACAGAATAGTATAGAGTAGTACAGAATGGTATAGAATAGTACAGAATAGTACAGAATATTACAGAATTTTACATAATTCTACAGAATTTATCAATGACAATTAAACGAAATTATCAAAGTACCTGGCCATAATTGAGAAAGTTCAATTTAAATCAATCTCTATCAGAATGAGTGCTACATTGATGTGATATTTTTGAATTCAAAATTCTTTCCCAATTATTCACGTAATGATAAATATGGCCAGATACCTAAATCAATTTCCTTATTAATTAATTTCCTTAATTAATGCTAAATATTGGCAGATCTACGGGTCAGAAGACGGGAGGTCTCAGGAGCTGCTGGGGGTGTCAGGGGACCTCCCCCGCACCCCCTGGCAGGTGGTGACGCCGGGGCGGGTGATGACGGTGGTGTTCACGAGTGATGAACACACAGCATACCATGGCTTCCTGCTGGCTCACCACTACGTGCCTGCTGGTGGGTGGTGAGGGTGGTGGTGGTGGGTGGTGAGGGGTGGTGGTGGTGAGGGGTGGTGTTCACGAGTGATGAACACACAGCCTACCATGGCTTCCTGCTGGCTCACCACTACGTGCCTGCTGGTGGGTGGTGAGGGTGGTGGTGAGGGGTGGTGGTGAGGGGTAGCAGTGGTGGTGAGGGCAGCAGAGGTGTTGAAGGGTGGTGGTGGTGGTGAAGGGTGGTGGTGGTGTTGAGCGTAGCAGTGGTGGTGAGGGGTAGCAGTGCTAGTGGTTAGAAGTGGTGATGTTTAAGAGTGGTGATGGTGGTGGTGATGTTCAAGGGTGGTGATGATGGTGGTGATGTTTAAGAGTTGTGATGATGGTGGTGATGTTCAAGAGTGGTGATGGTGGTGGTGGTGTTTAAGAGTGGTGATGTTCAAGAGTGGTGATGATGGTGGTGATGTTCTCTTATACACATCTAGATGTGTATAAGAGACAGGGTGATGGTGGTGGTGATGTTCAAGAGTGGTGATGATGGTGGTGATGTTCAAGAGTGGTGATGATGGTGGTGATGTTCAAGAGTGGTGATGATGGTGGTGATGTTTAAGAGTGGTGGTGGTGATGTTTAAGAGTGGTGATGGTGGTGGTGATGTTTAAGAGTGGTGATGATGGTGGTGATGTTCAAGAGTGGTGATGGTGATGGTAGTAGTGGTGCTACAACACTCACGCTAACCCCTATCATGTGTCCGGGCAGCGTGTGTGCCGCCAGGGGCGCACGTGGTGGAGGAACAGCTCATCGCGCTGCCGCCCTGGAACTTGCAGGGGGTCCGTCCATGGGGGTCCATTACTATTATTATTACTTACTATTAAGTAATAATAATAGTAATAATAGTAATAAGTGATAATAGTAAGGTCAACTTACCATTATCATTCTATTATTATTACTTACTATTATTATTATTATATTAACTTGCAGGGGGTCCGTCCATGCTATTCTCATATTTTATCTCGCACTAATAATAAGCCTTATAATAATAATAGGAATAGTGTGCTAACTAATAACGACAATAAGTCTTATAATAATAATAGGACTGATGCGCCATCTAATAATATTAATAAGCCGTAAAAATAGTAATAGGGCTGCTGCGCTAACCAATAATAATAATAATAATAATAAACAATAAAAATTGTAATAGGATTGCTGCGCTACCTAATAATAATAATAATAAGCCTTCCTCAATAATTTATACCTTATTAATAATGTATTAAGTGTAATTTATCTAACAATAAAGTCATTTTTTGAGGTTGTACATTAATTTGTAAAATAATTATGTGCGAGTTTTTGGCTTCATGGAATCATAAATACATAAACATCAAACTTTGCCGTCTTCAAGTTCTAAGCAACCGCGACAAACTTTTGAACGCAACCAAGATTTGCATTAGTTTATTGTATCGACGGAACTATGCACTTCATGGCGCTCTGAATTTCTGCATTTTTAGCGAGAACTCTTAAATTCTCATATTTTTCGCAACCATGTTACACGGTTTGCGGGACTAGGTTTTTATGATACCATAGTTCTACTCACAATAGGTTATATAGTTCTACTCACATCCATCACAATAGTTTTACTCACAACAGTTCTACTCACAATAGGTTATATAGTTCTACTCACATCCATCACAACAGTTCTACTCACGATAGTTCTACTCACAATAGTTTTACTCACAATAGTTCTACTCACAATAGTTCTACTCACAATAGTTCTACTCACAATAGTTCTACTGACAGTAGTTCTACTCACAATTGTTCTACTCACAATATCTATAAAAATATTTTATAGTCTGCCTTATTTCCATCCCAGATCCTGCCTGGCCCCCTAACCCCTGAAGAACCCCCTCCCCCTCTCCCAAACATGGCGGTCACCTCCATGGGGGCGCTACCCCTGATGTCCGGAGGAGGTGAGATTTCGATTTCATTCTTTAAGAAAAATAAAAACTTTTTTCATGAAATCAACTATTAAATTTTTATTTTTAAAAGTTTGCATTTGGCTAGAACTGTTTTTTTTTTGCTAGGAAATTAACTATTAAATTTTATTTTGAAAATTTTGTATATGACTAGAAATGGCATATGTCACAATGCGTTAAATCAATTTAAAATTGCTATTTGAGACAATCACCCATATCATCCTATCATTAATGAAATTTAGTACAAAGTTGATTTCCACTCCTCAAACTACTTTCTTTCCCGGCAAATGAACTAGAAACAATGTTGCTCACGAGTTTATTTCGTTGAAACATCGTTTAATAAACGTTATTTCAACGTCAAACGTCAGATGCCTAGTGGGTGCGATCAAAATAGCTCACGAATCCTTAGAGTATGAGGCTCGCACGAAGCTGTTTTTGAGGGCCATTTAAATTAATTATTAAAAATTCAGCATAAATTATTTAAATTATCAAATAAAATAGATAAATACTGCCATTTTAAGCTTAGCTTTGTTTTTGATGATGTTAAGTCTACAATAGTGCGCCATCCTGATGGAGACACTGTGACGGATTTTAATTATCTTCTCACACTGAATAAGAAAAGCAGCTCCGTGTACTTTAGCAGCTACTCGTATTTCTTCCGTTACGTGTACTTGGAAGCTTCATATATTTAGACCGCAACGTGTACTTAGACCGCAACGTGTACTTGGGAAGCTACATGTAATTATAATATATAATAAAATAAATAATAGCGGTTTCAGCGTTTAGTAGGCCATAGGCCTGTCGCCGATTCTTAACATCGCAGAACATTCACAGCATGTTGCGGTCTCGAACTCGTAACTCACTGCTACAATTTTGCTGTGCTCAACCGCCCGGCCTCCTTGCCGATTATGACCAGAAACTGGCGCACAGAGCTGGGATCGAACCCGCGCCTCTCTGCGCCAATCTTGGTACTCTGAACTTTAACACCTGGGCCACCCTGCCCAGATAATTAGACCGCTACATGTACTTGTTAAGCTACATGTAGGTACTTAGCCCGCAACGTGTACTTGGGAAGCTACATGTAATTAGACTGCTACATGTACTCGGAGAAAGTTTTGAGGCTCGTATTCTTCTTTTCCGCTGCAGTTCCCCGAGGCTACTGGATGGAACTGGCATCTTACCAGCCCCAGATGAACTGTACCTGGTACGTCGTGGTACAGCCGAGGTACATAGTACAGCTGCACGTCGTGGCCTTCAGCACCGACCCCATGGACCAGCTGACTGTGAGTGCAATGTGCTAATTGGGGCACAACAAATACTCTAAGTGGGATATAGTATTTGATGGTACCACATTGTGACTGTAAGCTAAATTAGGTGCTTGATAATACCACTTAAGACCTCTAATTAGAACGTGGTACTTGAAGGCACCACGAGATGACTGTTAGTAGAATGTGGTACGTAAGGTATACCACATTATACCATCTCTCTTAACTCTACGGTAGTTCTCATTTATAACACTTCATCTTGCCTTTCTGCCTTATATCAAGTTTTGACCTCCGTTTTCACAAGTGGAGGTTGACAAATTGTCCATTATTTGAACACTACAACCACCCATTTTATAGAGATTCGAATTAATCAACTTCCATTCATCTAATAACTTCATCCTCGTATTGTCCTAATTTTACCCGTCAACTTCTTCTCTTGCTATTTTAAAAATCCATTTCTATTTCAATTTTCCCATCGTCCACTCACCCTCCTTGTATACCTACCATTATTACCTTGTCAATCGCTAGAATATTTTAATGCGCCTCTTGCCATCTCTCATTTTTAATATCCCTCCTCTCCCTCAAATGTATTATTCACAATCTACTGCGTATCAATTAACTAACTGTTATCTTCAAATTTGAATCACATGAACTTTTCTCTCTATTCTACCTCTGTATTCCATATTTTACCTAATTTGAATTCAACTTTGTTTCTCCTTCCAAATTATTTTAATATTTTCCTTTCGAAACCCATCTTTCATTGAAATCTTTCCCTTTTAAACCTAACTTTTCTTTATAATTACCACATTTTCTCTTATCCATTATTTTCCCCTTATCTCTAACTCACCATTTCCTCCTCATTTCTAATCCACCATTTGCCCCTTATCTATAATTCAACATTTCCCATTATCTCTAACTCACCATCATTTTCCCTCATTTCTAATTCACCATTTGCCCTTATCTATAATTCACCATTTCCCCCTTATCTATAATTCACCATCTCCCCCTTATCTACAATTTACCATCTCCCCCTTATCTATAATTCACCATTTGCCCCTTATCTACAATTTACCATCTCCCCCTTATGTACAATTCTCCATTTCCCCCTTATCTATAACACACATCTCCTCCTTATCTAAAATTCGCCATCTCTCCCTTATCTACAATTCCCCATTTCCCCCTTATCTACAATTCCCCATTTCCCCCTTATCTACAATTCATCATCTCCCCCTTATCTCTATAACTCCTCATTTCCCCCTTATTTCCCTCACCATTTCCCCCTTAATTCACCATCCTAATTACACCCCTTTCCCTCCCCCCTCGCCAGGTGACACGCTTCGACCAGTCGGGGGCCCAGCGCCTGATCCAGCACGGGGGCAGCGAGGGGTTCCCGTGGCCCCTCATCCAGTCGGCGCATCCCCTCATGCTGGGGTTCACCTCGCGAGGGGTGGAGGATGGGTCCAGGGGAGGGGCAGGCTTCCTTATCAACGTCACTTACGTCAACAGAGGTACGGGGCATTAACAGTACGAAATATGGCAAAACTTCTGATGAAATAATTATATATTGGAGAAAATATTACGTCACCACAGCATATATCGTCAGAAAGAACGACCCTACTAAATTTGACGCCAACATTTATTGCAAAACGTAAACCCAATGGAAAGGTAATCGCAGACCACAGCTTGCAAAAATAAATGCGTGCTCGTCGCTGCCCACTGCACGCTACCAGCCGTACAATTTTAAGACCAATCGCTCCCTGCACTCAGTAAATCAGCAAGTCTGACAGTCCCTGGTTCAGTATTTGGAGTCTCTTGAGCCAGTAAGTCCAGAGCCAGTGAGTAAATCAGTAAGTCTGACGGTCCCTGGTTCAGTACATGGAGTCTCTCGAGCTAGTAAGTCCAGAGCCAGTGAGTAAATCAGTAAATCTGACGGTCCTTGGTTCAGTGCATGCATGGAGTCTCTCGAGCCAGTAAGTCCAGAGCCAGTGAGTAATTCAGTAAATCTTAAGCCGCGGCTCATTTGTCGTCCCTCTGACACCTCAATGGCCACCGCCGCACGAATTAAGCTGCGCAATCTTAGCGCTTGTCTGGCGGAGGCTCAAGCTGCATCCTAATGCTCTTCTCTGTGGCAATTGAGGTGCAATTCTGGGGCCTCCTTACAAGACGGCCAACGAGGCCTCATTACTCATTACGACAGGCCCCACGAGGCCTCCTCACAAGAGGCCCTAAGAAGCCTCCTCACAAGACTGCTGTGAGAGAATAGACCACACTTATGTCCCTTTAATTGGACTAACAAGACGCACGCGTGACGTGCCTTATGAAACTTCTGGTTTCGGAGGTGAGGATGGTTCGGGCGCACAGAGCAGGACTTGCGTAAGAGATACGCTAGCCATACACGTGAACTATATAAGACATAAGACGCGCAACAAGAATAGTTCCGGGCTTGAAAGGCAAGTCCTATGAGGAAAGATTAAAGATTATGAAGCTTCCAAGCCTCAGTTATCGACGTCTGCGTGGGGACCTCATTGAAGTATACAAGTATACTCATGACTTATACAAGGTCCCAGAAGGATTACTAGAATTTGAAACAAGAACCAACACCAGGGGCCACGGCTATAAACTAAAAAAACAGCGTTGGAACACATCCATGCGACAACATTTCTTCTCGCTTCGAGTCACCGACATGTGGAACAGCCTACCTGATAGCATCGTTGACGCTCCGAGTATGAACATCTTCAAAAACAGACTAGACGAAGCTATGCAGGAGCATATGTTCAGTCTTAAAATGCCTAGCAAATTACGGAGCAGGCAATAAGTCCAGCAGCTATCTCAATCAATCGTCAGCTATGGAAAGATCGGGTTCCAAAGGCCGGATCCCTTGTGAATCAAGTCACGAAAAGTTCAAGAATCGGCAACAGGCCATGGGCCTATTTCTTCAGTGCCGACACATCTGCTCTATTCTATTCTTGACCGAAGACATTTGGCTTGCGTGTGGCCATTATGTGAACGTCGGTTTATGAAGATCTCATTCTAACACTTGCAAAGCTTACCAAAAATTTACTCACAGATTCCTTGTTTAGTCCAGCGATTGTGTTATGACTGACTTATTTCTGTGCCTCATATTTTCCCAAACTTGTCATCCTTTTGTTTTCTTTAGCGTTTAATATGAATTCCATTTTGGCACAAATGCCTTAATTTTGCATCATTTTAGCGCATTTTCTCATTTATGGAAAAGGCGCTATTGTGCTCGCCATGTCCGTGTGTCCGTCTGTCCTTTTGACCGTCCGTCCGTGACTTCACGTTTTTATCGACGAGAAAATGCGCTCTCTGTCACTCACTGCAGTGAGTACCGAGTTAAAATTTTTCTCTATTAATGTGAACTTTAACCTCCACAACCAGCTTGCAACCCAGCCATCCAGGAGCTGGTTGACCCAGCTGGACTGCTTGGTTACCCAAGCTACAACCTGGTGGATGGAACATGGAGAACAGAGGGACATATTCCTTATGGACCTGACCACTGCAGATGGAGGATATATGCTCCTCATGGATATGTGATCAACGTTACGGTCTTTGTGCTGGATACTTACGACTCTGATGTCCTCAAGGTGAGCGGAACACTTTACGACACTTGAAAACACGTTACGACACTTGAAAACTTACGATGCTGATGTACTCAAGGTGAGACGGAACACTTTACGACACTTGAAAACACTTTACGATACTTGAAAACACTTTACGACACTTGAAAACACTTTAAGACACTTGAAAACACTTTACGACACTTGAAAATACTTTACGACACATGAATACTTACGACGCTGATGTCCTCAAGGTGAGCAGAAACACTTTACGACACTTGAAAACACTTTACGACACTTGAAAACACTTTACGATACTTGAATACTTACGATAATGATGTCTTCAAGGTGAGCAGGGACACTTTACGACACTTTGATTCTTGTGAGTCTATCCATGAAAATAAGATTCCACTGGAATAATGATGATTTATAAAAGAAAATATGGCGAAAATGAAAATATTTTATTGCATGTCATCCTAGGAGCCAAATTTTTAATCATATAAAAAATACAACTTGAGCACGAACCTCATTTCAAAGTTACTGAAATAATTTTTAAGTTCTATATTTTACAACAGAAAAACCTGTTGATATGAATATATTTATATGATTCAGGCTATGGAGATGGGCGAGACATGAAAAGCTTTTGTAATAAAAGTATAAATGACGCACAGGCTGTGGAGTCTGACTGGAGCACGCTGTTCGAGCTCAGTGGAGCACTGGAGACTGGACCGCAAAGTTTCATTTCAGTGACCGGCGACGTGGAGTTGGAGTTCGCTTCCTCTCACTCCAGCCAGCACACAGGCTTCATGCTCCAGTATCAGTGGCTTCTCCAGGGTCAGTATTCATCCAGAAAAATTAGCTAGACGTTGTCCAAATAGCGATGCACTTTCTACCGTAGTGTGGTGTTATCCTGGCAAGCTTTGCCCCGACAGATTGGGGGTTTTGGCTCTCTGTCCACTTTTTGCTCGTGTTGTGGATAGGAAAGTGAGTCATTTTTTGAACAATATGACCCAGAAATCTTTCTGAGCATGCTTTTGCCTCTACAATCACACGCGTCACTAATAGGAAATTTTTCTTCACCGTCTCTGTTTCATTGGGGTCCTGATCATATACAGTACCTTCAAAAAAAGTTATGAGATAGTAAGTTCATCAGCCAATCATTGACGGCCTTTCCAGCAATATCCACCAATCATAGACAAGAAAATAGAGCGTAAGTACTTACGTTCACCTTGCGAGTTTTGAAAGTATGGCCCCTCACTGAGGACGACACACACAAGAATACTCTTACAAACTTGTAGTCGATCCTAAACAACACAGAATTTTTATAGCATGCTTCAGCTCTCGAACACGCAACTTGCTGCTGAAATATTGCTGTGCTTCACTGCCCGGCCACTTCGCCGATTTCATAGTTGGCTGCGGGTCTGATACCCAAACCCTCATTGGTGATCTTAACCGCTCAACCACCTCTCCTCGATACAGACGCACTTTAATAAAAGACCATTTAGGATGATTTACATATTCTCCATACACTTTTTACCAATTTTTACGCCGTTTTCTAGCTTATAATTCTGAATGCATTTTGGCCCCCCGTGTGAACTAGTGTGGTTCTGATTTCTGGCGCTCTCTCTAAGCCTCGAACAAATTAAGCAGCCTCCAACCCATCGTATTTGAATTTGCCTGCAGCCATCTAGCCGTGAGTGTCATCTAGCCATCTAGCACTATGGGAACTAGTGACTGAACTTTTTGCTTCTGTCTCTTCCCTTCTTTTGCATATACGACTGCAATCCTATCATATACCTGTGTTTTAGCTTCCTCCTTTTCCTCTCTCCCCATGCCCCTCCCCTCACACCACGAACCCGACGGGCTTGTCCCAGGAGGCTAAGGCCTCCACGTCCCTCAACCAACCACCACGACTCCGACTTTCATCCTTATCATCACGTCCCCCCTCACGCCCTCTCGTCTTCATCGAAGTCATCACATCAACCATCAAACCCTCATGAACGCTCGAGACCCCAGACCTACAGAATTTAACTTAGAAAATCGACCCGAGACTTGCAGCCGACCGACCCAAAATTTTCCAAACTAAATGTAAATCCCTAGACGCTCCACTCATCCGACTAACCGCGACACCGCTTCAGGCTTTGACGCAGTGACCGACAACGCATCAGTAGTTGATAAACTGACCTCAAAAAAATCGATCGAACACTTCAACAAAATTAATCTGACGCCAATCATACCACACGATCTACGTGCATAAAGGACAATCTTCGTTAGACAACTGAACAAAGAGGTTGCCACAGCCTAGCTGAAATAAAACACGAGATATCAACTCTATAGAACTGGTTGCACATTCAAGACGTCTTTAAAATAAAACACTATACACGCGTCATCAAAATAATAACCACAGACACCACGATAGCACAACGGATACTAACCGATGAATTCTACACGTACAACACCAAAATCATGCCATCACAATGTGAACAAGAACATCACACACCTTTTCATCTGTTATAAATGTTACAAATTTGAAGTTCAATCAACCCACCAATGCACCTCAACTACTCCATCATGCTCCGAATGCACTGCCAAGAATCAAACATACACCCAATGCACAAAAACATACAAAAATGTCTCAATTGCAACCACAACCACCATATACCTTCAGCAAACTGTCCATACGGCAAACAGAAAATTCAACACAAATAACAAATGCAGACCGATACAATCAAAGACAAGACCAATAAAACTTACGTCGACATCGCTAAGCTAGCAATACAGCAAACTAACGTCCCACAACACTGACAAGACTCAACTGAGACTAAAGACTCAACTGAGACTAAAGACTCAACTGAGACTAAATACTCAACTGAGACTAAAGACTCAACTGGGACTAAAAACTCAACTGAGACCTGAGACAACTGAGACTAGAGACTCAACTGAGACTAAAGACAACTGAGACTAAAGACTCAACTCAATTTGTTCCTAAGATTCAAAATGTCTAGTACATTCCACTGGAAATCTTCGTTCTCACAAATAAACCTCCATCCCCCAATTCATTTGACAAACTACATCCAGTCTTATTCCTTTTCCCCCCAATCCAGACTGCACGCACGAACTCCGTACGCCGCATGGAGTGATCCAGTCTCCGTACCTGCCACTGGCGTATGGAGCGTCGGTACACTGTACCTGGTCTCTGCACCAGCCGTACCAGCATGCAGTGCACCTGCTCATACGTCAGTACAGCCTCGACCGCGGTGATGTACTACAGGTACGGTGACTTGATACGGTGATGTACTGCAGGTACGGTGACTTGATACGGTGATGTACTGCAGGTACGGTGACTTGATACGGTGATGTACTGCAGGTACGGTGACTTGATACGGTGATGTACTGCAGGTACGGTGACTTAATACGGTGATGTACTTCAGGTCCGGTGACTTGATACGGTGTGATACTTGCTCCGGTGACTTGATACGGTGTGATACTTGCTTCGGTGACTTGATACGGTGTGATACTTGCTTCGATGACTTGATACGGTGTGATACTTGCTCCGGTGACTTGATACGGTGTGATACTTGCTCCGGTGACTTGATACGGTGTGATACTTGCTCCGGTGACTTGATACGGTGTGATACTTGCTCCGGTGACTTGATACGGTGTGATACTTGCTCCGGTGACTTGATACGGTGTGATACTTGCTCCGGTGACTTGATACGGTGTGATACTTGCTCCGGTGACTTGATACGGTGTGATACTTGCTTCGGTGACTTGATACGGTGTGATACTTGCTTCGATGACTTGATACGGTGTGATACTTGCTCCAGTGACTTGATACGGTGTGATACTTGCTCCGGTGACTTGATACGGTGTGATACTTGCTCCGGTGACTTGATACGGTGTGATACTTGCTTCGGTGACTTGATACGGAGTCAAAATTGCTTTGTACCGAGTTAAGTTCCGTTTAGTCCATCTGTAACTTTAATTTCTAAAATTCTCCTGCTTTACGCAATGTTAGTCTTTAAACAATAAACACAGAGGTTAAAAACGGATTTATGGTCCATGTCGCAAGATTCGATCAAAAATGTAGCATGTAAATTGAATGTGAACTAAGAATGACGAGCAACTGGCAAATCCCGTCATAATACATTTTTGCAAGCAAGCCTAAGAGAAGCAAATGCATTGAGGCTGGAAATTTTAAATGGAAGTTATTTGTGCTAAGTTACCTAGTTAGGGAATCAATAAATTAATTAATATTCGTCATCATAAACTAATCAATCTATATCTCCATACAAAGAATATCGCATCCACTTCTCACTGAGAAGTGGATGCGCATCCAGCATTCTCAATTTACATCCACTTATTCTACATTTGTTCCTGATTATTGTGTAATATTGCTAAATAATCATACGTTACCTACTCCCTGTGTGCTGGAGATTTTACTCGGCTTATAAAAAATCTTCATTATAAAAATCCTTGGAGATGAAAAGGCGCATTGCGTATATTTGGGTTTATTTTCGGTTTTAGGGGTTTGGTTGGGGTTTGGGGGGATAGAAATCCGTCAGGGCTTTGGTTAGTTGTGCCAAGGATTGAGGACTAGATTGTGGTTCCATATTTACTGCTGCTGCAATCGAGGTCGAATTACGATAAAGAGTGAAGTAATAGGTGTGCACTATGTTGTGATTTTTGCTATCGTGTTCTTGTCATTACCTTATGGTTCTTTGGTTTTCACTTGCTTTGTTGATGATAATGATTTCTATTGTGATAATGAGTGGCGACACGCTCAGGATACAGTGGGTGTTTATGGGTAACTAGAATTGGTCAAGCGCGCTCTTGTCACATTGTGCGTCGCTCTCGGTTCTGTTAAGTCAGTCAGTACTCGTTTCGGGACTGTCGCACCCGGATTCGACCATCAAAACTGCTGGTCGAGCGCAGCATGTGTCTTCTTGAAGTTGGTTTGAGTATGCGTGTAGTTGTTCGGACGTGGTTGTTACTGTTTTTATTGATGTTGCTTATACTATTGAAGTTGTTGCTGCCGTTATTTTTGCTCTTGATGTTGCTGTTGTTGTTTTGCTGTTGACGTGGTTGTTACTGTTGTTATTGATGTACCGCAGCCTACAGAGTCTAGACGTTCAGGACGAGTGCCAAGCTGAAGATGACCCTGTGTGGGGGACGATGGTTATTTTATCTGTGACTAATTGTAGATGGGGAGATGGGTGGTGGTGTTGGGCCCAATTCTAGCATCTAGGATCTAGCTGGAGCTCCAGTGGTGTGATGATTTTCTGCCATGCTGTTGTTTGGAGGCGTTGTTAAGCGGTTTGTAGTTGTGTACGCAGTGCTTTGAGTTGGCCAGTGAGAGCTATCGAAGGGCCATGAGTTGATATGTGCCACAAAGTAGCTTGGTACTGTGTCTGGATTAGAAGAGTTTCGTGTGTTGGTTTCATACCGGGGATGATGCGGTTTGTGATGCTGGGGATGGCTCTGTCTGTCGCGTCTTAAATTAGTTTCGTCCAGTTGCCGAGGTAGCAGTGTATTTCCTCGAGTTCTAACTGAGTTCTAACCTCGAGTTCTAACTATGGTCAGGCATGGAGGGTACTGGAAGGTGCGAGAGTAGCTCCTTGTATTGTGTCTAGTTAACTCTGAAGAATGATTTACGTGTTAGAATTGGGATCTGTATTGGATTGGCGGAGATGGTGCCGATGATTAGAATGTGATCTGTCGAGGTGATTGGTCCGGGTTGTAATATTAATTAGTATTATGTTGTCGGAGGCTCTATCCTTTTTGAGAATCTGGCGAGGTAGTGTTGGTTTGGGCGATGTGAGTGGGAAGCAGGGGTCCTTGTAGGTGTTGAATTTTGAATTGTTCTGCAGGATCTACTCGACCTCAGTTCACAATCCTGTTGCTCGCAACATGGTGAACTTTTCTGCTTGATCTGACTCCAAAAGATCTCAATATAATAATCAGTCAGTCGTCAAGGATGCAAAACTGATTTAGACGAATTATTTCCTATATTTCACTTATATCTTCAAGCTCCCCAAAAGTTGACAATCGAAATAATTATCGTCGCATTCAATGTCAAATTTTGCCATCGTAAAAATCTATTTCAATTCGAAAGAAGAGCAACTGGCGGTAAACTGGATACGAAAACGCGTTGCGCTCGTGGTGGTGGCGGTGCCACTAGGAAATATGGGACCGCTTCATTGTCACCAGCATTATCATTCTCATCGTCATCATAACACCTTCTGGGAAAAAAGTAAAAAAATATAATAATGTCACACAAAAAGGAAATGAAAGCTAGACGCGAGGAAATAGAGCGTACACATCATCTATATTTCCTTTAACGGCACGAAAACTTGTAAATAATGTAAATGTAGAACTACCACCCTTCCATCACCCACCCATTTACACCATCCATGTCCCTGACTGGTCCCTCCCCCTTCCTCAAACCTAAGCAAACCTTTTTCATCTCCCACTTTTTTGCTTTTTTTCATCTCCTACCAGATGCACCTTTTTCATCTCCTACCAGATGCACCTTTTTCATCTCCTAATTTTCTCTCCATTTCCCCTTTCCTTTTTCTGTCCACCCCGCACCACCTCTGTCAACACCACGCATAGTCTAGGTTTGGCTTGGTCTTTAATCCATAGTCTAGGTTTGGCTAGGTTTGGATTAAAACCTAAGGTTGAAAAGTTTCACTCTAATTACCATCACAATATTCTTGTATTAATTTTTCTATCAGGTAATGTCAGCAGGTGAAATTGTCTACCAACTGTCAGCTGACCAGCGGCCTGTCAGTCGCCTGCTGGAGCTACAGGCGTCGTCTGAAGTGTCAGTCGTCTTCTCGTCTGACGAGACTGACAACGAGGGTGGCTTTGAGCTCCAATACGTCGTTTGTGAGAGAAAAGAGAATTTGTTAATCATTCAACAACACTTAAAAGTGTATTAAATAAAAATTTTAAATTTATATTTTTATTTAATTTCGATTATATTTGCGAAGAGAGAATTTTTCAATCATTCAGCCATAGTTTTAATTTGAAATAAAAATTTGAATGTAATTTTTTATTTAATTTTGATAAATTTTGAAATTTTTGCAATTTAATTAATTCAATTTAATCATTAAAAAAAGTTCACAATTTTTAATCTTTTTAATCAGAAAAATTGACGCTGAAAACTGATTAGCGGTCACTTTAAATTTGTTGGGCAGATTAACTCTGCTGTTATTTGTTGGCAGAATAATTCATCAATAATATTGTTTATATTTTGGCATTAATTATCTGCAATTTATTTTGAATACCTATACCGAATTTCAGTGTACATTTTGCGAACAAAATGATTAATTATATATGAAATAGTTATTATAATTAAAGAAATAATTTATTATAGTATTAGGCGGCAATGAAATTTATTTCCTTAATATGGAAGTTAGCAAAATTTTCAGTTAACTTTATTATCAATAAATTCGTTTTTGACCTCGTTCCATTATAATCGAAGTTTGTATCATTACATTTTCGTTGCAGTTAGAGAAGGGAGCTGCAATTTCACCCTGACCCCCTGCGGCTACACTCCTGCTGCTCCAGACACTCCGTGGCTGTTTGATGGTTGGTCATAGGAAACATGGTTCACAATAACATACGGCGTTGATCTAACTAATAAACAAGTCATGTAGACATAAAAAACATGGTTCACAATAACATACGGCGTTGATCTAACTAATAAACAAGTCATGTAGACATAAAAAACATGGTTCACAATAACATGCGGCTTTGATCTAACTAATAAACAAGTCATGTAGACATAAAAAACATGGTTCACAATAACATGCGGCTTTGATTTAACTAACGAAAAAGTATTGTAATAGCTATAGAAGTTATATTTTGTAACATTTGTAACAAAATTACTACTATAACAAATTACTATAACAAATTTACTATAATAGTAATTTTACTAACGGGCTTGTTTTATAGTAGTAATTTTACTAGCGGGCGAATTACTATAACAAATGTATTTTTTGTATATAAAATTCAACAACAATGAGTTGTAATATAAAATAAGAGAGCTTTTATGTTGTCTGAATACTGCTGTATGTTGAAGAATACTAGAACTGATGTATTTAAAAGAAACATTTAAAACGAATAATGTCACTTAAAATACGTGAATATTTCTGCCAAAGCTTTTATGTTGCCTAAATACTGCTGTATGTTAAAGAATACTAGAATTGATGTATTTAAGAGAAACGTTTAGAACGAATAATGTCAAGAGGTGTAAAATATATGAATGTTTCTGCCTCAATACACCCAGCGGCTGGGGGACACATGATCATGACTGAAGGGGATGAGAAGGGTCCTATGCTCCCCAGAGGCTACCGAGCCCAACTGCGCTCCCCACCCATTTCCCCAACACAGGGGCAGCTTCCTGCAGTGTCGGAATCCTCGCAAAAAACTGGTAAGTTTCAGAGAATTCGCAAAAAAATTTTTGCATCGCTTTAGTTGCGTCTTAACTCGATCACTATTTCACAAAAAAAACCTTCGCTTCGCTGTAGATGTGTCCTTACTCACTATGATATTGGCTTCATTCGCCGCAGATGCATCAAAATTCGCCATAATATTCACTTCCCCAACCGAAAATATGTTAAACTTCTCCATAATATTTACTTCCGTCACGCTGATGGGCCATAAATCTTGCGAACATTCGTTGGGGGATTTCTCGTAAATTGCAGGCCAATTTACTGTAGATAACAAAAAAATATAACTCAGTACTCACTGCAGTTAGTGACAGAGAGCGCATTTTCTCGTCGACGAAAACTTGAGGTCACGGACGGGACAGGACGGACAGACGGACATGGCGAGCACAATAGTGCATTTTTTCCACAAATGAGAAAATGCGCGAAAAATAGGTTAACTTTTGCAAGATGCTATTCCTATATCACCTCGCTAGTGCAACTATAGAGCAAGATGCTACTCATTAAAACTAGCAATTTCATTAGAAATTTGATAATCTAATCTAATTATACTTAATTAGAATTCAATAAAACTAGAAATTTGTAATAGAATGTAAGTTATAAAATTCTGCCATCGAAGTTTTTTCTCTTAAATGAAATTCATTTGTTGCAGATCACGCCATGTGCATCTCCTTGGTCTTCACGCTTGACGGTCCTGATGCATATCAGCTCTCTGTTATCATTAAAAGTTTGCAACAAGAAAAACCTAAATCCCATCAAAATTCTCAATCCCATTTCACCACAAATCGTAGATCAAAGCGGGATCTCAATTCTCATTTTAGGTCTGTTAATTTCCCCACCCGCTACTACGAAAAAGAGTTCCAAGACGACGTAGAAAGAAAAGAGGAAGAGATTCTCGTTTACGATTCTTACGATGCAAAGGGCGACTATGATTCGAGAGTCTTTGACCATAATTCCAAAGCTGATCATTTTCTTCCGGATCCAGTAAACTTGGTCACGAATAACGTGAATATGGTCATGAATCGGACCTCTCCGTTCGCCATAGATTCAGCCAAATTCGTGTACGACGCTCGGTCTCCAAGACACTTGACGGAGAAGAAAGTTTCAAGAATGTCTCGGTTTAGGCGCCGGGCGTACATGGAGAGAAGCCATTACCAAACCTTTTCTGAAGGAGTGGAAGAGAGTGGAAGTACCGTGATATTGGTGCAAGGCCCACATGGTGCTGGTGCTATAAGAAGAGTTGCCAATTTCACCGCCGAGGGATCGTTTGAGGTCAGGGTTTCTTCCGCTGCTGAAATTCACATTGAATGCTCAGATCGATCACGTTGAATGCTCAGTAATGCATGAAATGAATTTTCGCATACATGCTATATGAATTAACGTATTTACAGCGCAGCTAAGTAATACTTTCAGAAGTATGAGGGAATTTATTAGTGTAACTTGTTAACACTTCAGTAGAATAAGTTATATATTTAGTATAAAGTAAAAATACTTCCATTGTATGACAGAGATTTTTAAAAGAGCCACAGCATTTTTTTTAAATTACGGAAATGGACTAAACTTAAAATGGAAATATTCCCTTAAAATTTCACATATTTATATGTATAATTGTTTTAATATTGTTTTATAATGTCATTTCCCTCTTTTAGCGATGATTTATTGAAAATGGAGTTCAATAGAAGTTTTCCTTAAGACTGCGATTTGAATTAATTATTTCTGTATGAAATCATTTCTTCATTCTGCAAATGCAGGTCTTTATCCAGTACGAGAGGGGCTACGGTCCACTTTATTTGGTCCAAATTCACCAAGTGGACATAAAAGACGGACCGTGTGGTCAGGACCTCGATCATCACCAAGACTTTAACTGCGATTTCGCAGCAACCAGTCACCCCATCACCCCTGGAAGTTCATCCCACACAACTGGGCAACAAATGGGACCAGAAATAGGCAGTCAAAATTTGAGAAAAACCTTAGAAAATGGACGAGAAGTTGAGGATGTGGCTGACACGCAAGGCAACATTGGTAGTCGAGATAAAATTCAAGGGAGAACCAAAAGCAAAGCAAGGGAGGAAAATATCGATGAAAATTTTGAAGATCATGGAAAATTCGAGCAAGAATCAATGTGTGGTTGGACTAACACATTAGTTGATCAGTTCAACTGGTTTTTGACAGAAAAAGGTGAGTTTTTGCAGAAAATTAATATTGAAAATTTCATGAAGCGTTTATAACTTCAGACGTTACACTCTTTAATTAAGTAAACGTAAATTCATTAATTCTTATGATGCAAAGTTATTGTAATTGAGAGCTTTTAATGAGTACAGCGACATGAAGAAGATTGTTGCCTTTGTTATTGTTAATTGATCCATGGGCCATATGATGTTTTAAAGTGATTTATGTACACTCTTTTTCAAAAAATTCGCTATTATACAACTACTACGGTCAATATTGAAGAAATAAGACAAATTTACTTCATTGCTAACCGTCGGCATTGGTAGAGTAGTGGGAGAACTTAGCCACTTCAATTACTTAGCCTGACCTCCGAAAATCTCAAATACTGAAGGAGAAAAACGATATTTTTAGTGATAAACTATAATAGCAAAATTAAGAAAACGTTGCAAACAGAGCGAAAATACTTTTTCTAAAAACATGTGTATTCACTCAAAACACAAAAATACGGAGTCTACTTCTACCTACAAAACTCAAACGGTTCTAAACCACCACTACAAGAACGTATAAAGAAAAAAACTTGCCTACATAAGTGGTCCAACTGCGAACTGAGTTGCCGCCGTTGGCCTTCACCACGGTGGGCTTTGACGTTGTCATTCTGTGTCCAGGTTGACGAGATGAATAAGTAAACGTGTAATAATTACTTAATATTTAACATATGCGTTCGCAGGTATGATTGCCACATCGCCCCTAACCGAAGGCTCTCAAGCGCGGCGCAAGAATACGCAAGTTGAACGAAACTCTGATTTGATTTCTCCTCCGTTGAACACTTCAAGAATTTTCGGAATTCATTCCTGGGATTCACTTTTCAAATCGGACATGGAAACTCATAAATCATTTAATGCCACGAAAGAACGGAGCAAAACTCCAGAATTTGCTGATCGCGAATCGCATTTCCTGAATCAGAATGTTGATTCATTCAATTCCTCATTAAGTGCCAAAGAATTGTGCATGTTTTTCACCTACGAGATCCTGTCTCCTTCAGCAGACCTGCAAGTTTTGATAAGGAGCCCGAATGGAATAAATGCTCCAGGAAATAATCGAGCAAAAGCTGCATATCCTTTTGACTTCACTTCAAAATTGGACATGTATGAGAACTCGCCAGGTGTGAGTACATTTTCTTTGTTTTCTGAAGAGGAAGCCATAAATGAACTGCCGTTGAGCGATGGACTTAAAGCCAACAGAAATTCAGAGCCTGTGGTCAACCGCGAAGAGTTTCTGCTGTGGTCGCACGGAAGAGTCATTTCCCCTAAGCCTCTGAATGCTTTCCTTTCTTTACCCTCGTCGCTGGTGAGCGATTATTCCCAGGTGAGTCGAATTGGACATGTCTACTTAATTAACTATGGTCAAATAAATTCCTGTTATAGCTTGAAAATAGCTTATTACAGCTTTTTATAGCTTGTTATAGCTGAAGAGTAGGACAAGATGTCGGTAAGCACGCCCTCCATGTTCATGGGTTCATTAGTCAAAATCATTACGGTAGTCAAAATCATCAGTCAAAATCAAATCATTAGTCAAAGATCCGGTCAAATAACACGATTTTAGATCTTCTGTGAACAAGTTACGAAAAGTTCAAGAATCGGCGACAGGCCACATCAGGCCTACTCTTTAGCGCAGACATCACTATGTTATGTTATGTTATTAGTGAGCAATATTTTACCCGTACATCAGCACGTTGCTTCATTTCTTCACTAAATGCAACTTTGACTCATAGTTCCGTATAATTCGTTTATAATATCGTACTTCCATAATCCAAGGCACTAAATTCATTCTGATATTCCGCAACTGCACAGATAATTTTCCGCGCCCGTGATTTCACTGGGGAGCACTCGACACCGAACTCGAACTCTCGTCAACATTCGCCTTCAAATGATGGCGGAGAAACATTGTTCACTCGCATTCAGAGTAATGAAGGAATTATCGTTAAGAATGTCCGACTCGCCGTACGCACGCAGTGTGTGGCTCAAGTACCCCATGTCAGTACAAATGATGACGCAGCAAAAAGCTTAAGAATAAATATGCATGAAGAAGACCAAGATCATTCACTGAGGAACCACTTATTTGGAACAGAAGAAGATGGAAAATACCCGAGTTTATCACGTGAAATGTATGGGTCGGCAAGAGAATTAAGTGGCATCCAGGATTTATCGTTTGGAAGCGCGTTGAAAGAAGACAACCCTCGCGCAACTCCGAGCTTGGGTACCGACAGATTTTTTGAAGAAGATCCAAATGGAAGTGTGGTGGATTGCAATTTCGATGATGGATTCTGCAATTGGAGGTTGCATCACTCCGGCAATGTTGTATGGGCTATACTTGGTCGAGGTGAGATGAAAATTATTTTAATGTAGCTATTAGATTAGATAGTTATGCGTCAGTTGTAGGTTGGTTGTTACGCTTTGTGGTCCTTGAGGAAATGAAATTAATAAATGTGCTTTGGTAATTTTGCCTGTGGGATTACATTGTCGGGCCTGCCAGCTACTGAGTAAGCTAAGGTAGACAAAAATTTATTTAAATTGACAGAGATTGACACAAGTTTACACGGATGATATAATTTACACGGATAATTTTGAGGCTTTATAAGTTTACTGATTCTTGCTTCACTTATTACACGTGAGAACTAATCAGCTCATATCTAATAGCAACCACTATAGACGAAGCTAAAAATTTAAAATCACAGGCCAGTGGTTATATCTATAATCTGTATTGAGTGCTACGTGTCATATTCAATTGGCTAATAAAGTTAAGTTCCCAACAACCACGTGTTGAACTAGCTTGACTTAAAAGAATGTCCAGATAATATATACGTGGGTAATGGCTTTTCCAACCACATCACTTCCATATATATGACTTGCTGATATTTGTATTAGATTTATGGATATCCATATTAGATTTGCTGAAACCCTTATTAGATTTGATAACATTCATATTTTATGTTCACACATCCATACTAAATTTGCTGACATTCATATTATATATGCTGATGTTCATAGTAGATTAACTGACATTCGAAACACATTCGAAAACATCGATATTATATGTGCTGATTGTCATATTATATTTGCTGGCATTTACATTAGATTTTCTGATATTCACATCAGATTTTCAGACATTCATATTAGATTTGCTGACTTTACATTAGATTTTCTGACATTCACATTAGATTTGCTGACATTCACATTAGATTTTCTGACATTCACATTAGATTTTCTGACTTTACATTAGATTTTTTGACATTCATATTATATTTTCTGACATTCACATTAGATTTTCTGACATTCACATTAGATTTTCTGACATTCACATTATATTTTCTGGCATTCACACTAGATTTTCTGACATTCACATTAGATTTTCTGACATTTACACATTAGATTTTCGGACATTCACATTAGATTTTCTGACATTCACATTATATTATCTGACATTCACATTAGATTTTTTGACATTTACATTAGATTCGCTGGCATTTACATTAGATTTTTTGACATTCACAATAAATTTTTTGACATTCACATTAGATATTCTGACATTCACATTAGATTTGCTGATATGTACAATAGATTCACTGACATTCATATTATATATGCTGATATTCATAGTAGATTAACTGACATTCGAAACACATTCGAAAACATCGATATTATATGTGCTGATTGTCATATTATATTTGCTGGCATTCACATTAGATTATCTGACATTCACATTATATTTTCTGGCATTCACACTAGATTTTCTGACATTCACCTTAGATTTTCTGACATTCACATTAGATTTTCTGACATTTACCCATTAGATTTTCTGACATTCACATTAGATTTTCTGACATTCACATTATATTATCTGACATTCACATTAGATTTTTTGACATTCACATTAAATTTTCTGACATTCATATTATATTTTCTGACATTCACATTATATTTTCTGACATTCACACTAGATTTTCTGACATTCACATTAGATTTTCTGGCATTCACATTAGATTTTCTGATATTTACACATTAGATTTTCTGACATTCACATTAGATTTTCTGACATTCACATTATATTATCTGACATTCACATTAGATTTTTTGACATTTACATTAGATTCGCTGGCATTCACATTAGATTTTTTGACATTCACCTTAAATTTTTTGACATTCACATTAGATATTCTGACATTCACATTAGATTTGCTGATATGTACAATAGATTTACTGACATTCACATTATCCTAAGTAAAAAACTTTCATCTCATCCTACCTCTCCTCTCCGCAAGTGTCTTGTGATATCCTCCTGGAGCGACGCTGTAATATTAATCAAGGTTTTGAATTAAATTTATGGAGTAAAATTTTCCTGGAATCGCGTTATACGTTCTTATTTAAATTAAGAGTATGGACCGCCCGGAGCCTGGTATATACGATATGAAAATTACCAGCCCCTGTCCCATTACTTCGGTAAAGGATTTGTCACAAAACATTGTTTTCTTTTTCGTAGTACGTATTGCAATAGCCAAAAGGCATTTTTTCCATTCGTTTTTCTCTCTTTCCGCTGCAAAAATGTTCATTTGTCCTTTCTTCTTCGTAGTACGTATTGTAATAGCAAAATGATATCTATTCCATTCATTTTTTATTTCTTTCTGCTTCGAAAATGTTCATTTGTCCCACTGAACAGTGCCCCTGTTGTTCCACCTTCAGGTGATGGGTCTCAGAAGTACCATGCTGGTGTGGTAACCCTGCCTGGTATCGCTGGTGCCGCGGACCTTGTAAGCGCCGTACTGCCCCCTGGACCAGCCAGGGTACTGAGTTTCAGGTACCGAAACATCTAAGGATAATTAAATATTGTTATTTTAACGATTAACTGCATCTTTATAATTAGAATTATCTTTGTTGGATGTGCGGGGACAGCCTCGCCTGAAGTTCTTCGGGCCATACATTAAAAACAGTCTAAGTGAACGTAAGTACCTACGCTCGATTTTCTAGTCTATGATTGGTGGATTTGGCTTGAAAGGCCGTCAATGATTGGCTGATGAACTTACGATCTCTTAACTTTTTTTGAAAGTGTAAGCCCAGATTGAGTCTGCCACTCAAACAATTAATGTGTCAATTTAACCAAATTTTGACCCACTTTCCCTCAGAACGAGCAGAAAGAGGATGTAGCACTGATACGTTTTTTTGGGGCATACGTAACTGGGTCAACTTGACTAACGGGAGGGTAAAAGTGTGTCTTTCTTCGAATGGAATTTCCCCGATTTATTTGAGTGCAGTGATGAGACTAGGCTGGATCCTCTGTAATCCACCAAAACTTTCCATCAGTGAAGCTAATAACGGAAGGGAAAAAATGCGTAGAAAACTCAGGATACTGTTCAAGTTTTGGTAAAATATTTTCTTACTGCAGTGATTCTAGTGCACAATTCGAGCTGCAGATGAATAGCTCGAAAAATTAAAATTCTCTACAAGAATTGTTGAATTAACTCAGTAAAACAAATAGCAGGGGTTTATTTAAACCATAATTTATAATACCTATCTAAGTAAACAATTACCTACAATAACGCAGTGCTCTTAATGAGTTACGGTCATCACAATTGAAAAAACGAATGCACTGGGGTTATTTTACTACTTATAAAAGCTTTTTGTGTGTTAGTATCATATGTAATACGTATTATACTAACCTGTGTACTAGTAATTAACTTGATGAAACGTCAAGATAATCTGGCTTGACTTAGAAAATTTCTGGCCCATCTAATTTCTTTTGTGTCTTATTACACTAGTAAACTAGTATCGCTTTCTTCTAAATCCACAGGCTTTCCAATACAAAGTGTTAGTTGTTGCTGCAAGTCTAGTTTTTATGTTAAATAATAAACTAGTATAGAGGAAAATGTATTTTATAGCATCGAAAGCGACTACCAAATTATTAAGTGAGATCCCAATTCTACTTGCGACGGTTCCTTCACAGGTACCTGCTGGCTGACACCGACCAGTGCCTCGAGGTCGCCGTAGTTGCTGACATCGGAGGGAACGTCAGCGCAGAGTCCCAGCCAAAACAAGGTGAACAACGTAAATTATTGTGCAGTGGTTGTTATATTTTGTATCTAACACTGAATAAAAATAAGTTCTGCATGCGTCGGTAGCAGGATTTTTATGTGAGAAGAAAGATAAGTTCTGCATGCGTCGGTAGCAGGATTGTTATGTGAGAAGAAAGATAAGTTCTGCATGCGTCGGTAGCAGGATTGTTATGTGAGATGAGAGATAAGTTCTGCATGCGAAGGTAGCAGGCTTGTGAGAAATCACCACGAAGAAGAAGTGATTTTGCGAGGTGCAAGATCAATGCAGCCTTATGACTTATGAGGTGTAAGGCTAATGGGAAATTACCTTCAGCAAGTGACAAGCAACAGCATCTTGCATCAGGTGGCCCAAAGGAGGGCAAATAGACGGAACACGTCCAACGTTACATCCGACGAGGACTCGGAGACGGAGGACGACGAAGGTGGCGCATCAGCGTGACCGGGGACTAGGAATTCGGACTCATGTGGTGTGGGATCTATGATCTATATGTGAGCTTAGGACTCGTGTGGTGTGGGATCGACGTAAGCTTAGGACTCGTGTGGTGTGGGATCTATGATCTATATGTGAGCTTAGGACTCATGTGGTGTGGGATCGGCGTAAGCTTCGGACTCGTGTGGTGTGGGATCGATGATCTATATGTGAGCTTAGGACTCGTGTGGTGTGGGATCGATGTAGGCTTAGTACTCGTGAGGTGTGGGATCGACGTAAGCATCTATATGTGAGCTTAGGACTCGTGTGGTGTGGGATCGATGTAGGCTTAGTACTCGTGAGGTGTGGGATCGACGTAAGCTTCGGACTCGTGCGGTGTGGGATCGATGATCTATATGTGAGCTTAGGACTCGTGTCTTGTGGGATCGATGTAGGCATAGGACTCGTGAGGTGTGGGATCGATGTAAGCTTAGGACTCGTGTGGTGTGGGATCGATGTAGGCTTAGGACTCGTGAGGTGTGGGATCGATGTAGGCTTAGGACTCGTGTGGTGTGGGATCGATGTAGGCTTAGGACTCGTGTGGTATGGGATCGATGTAAGCTTAGGACTCGTGTGGTGTGCTTAGGACTTAGGTCTTGCAAGCTTAGGATTTTTTCTTAACAACATATTCTCACAGAATTGGCACCCGAAATTCCGATGGACATATCCTGTAAATAAAGATATTAAATAACATTGAATGAAATTAATAATAATACTTATCAAGTAACTTGGTTAATTCCATCAAGAATATACATATTTCCTTTTCCCGTTGCAATAACTCGGGCAATTTTAGACGGCATTTCTGTCCCCTAATCCCGCCAAAACTGGAATAATAGCTTGAGTTGTTGCTATAATATATATAATAATAATACTAAATGATCACAAGAGCAGGAGGGAACACAAGTGTCATGATTTATTTCCAATTAAATCCTTCTAGGATTGACGGATCTAATTTCATTAGTTAATATGACGTCTCACTTAAGTTTATCAGCGACCCTCTGATAAACTTAATTCTGAACGACTCCCCTCACTACACAGCACCAGCTCCCCTCACTACACAGCACCAGCTCCCCTCACTACACAGCACCAGCTCCCCTCACTACACAGCACCAGCTCCCCTCACTACACAGCACCAGCTCCCCTCACTACACAGCACCAGCTCCCCTCACTACACAGCACCAGCTCCCCTC